>NW_027397068.1:11116816-11249140 GCF_003265705.2 Callorhinus ursinus
ACCTGCCGCCTCCACCTGAATCTCGTCCCCACCTTCCTCCCCCACCTCCTCCTCCGCGCAGCCCTCCCACCTGTATTGTGTGGTGCATGGTACCTGTCCCATGATGGCTGTTCCCTTCTTTTGAATCCCACTGTTAGCAACTCCTACTTTCTGCCTTAATCTCCCCAGAGCCTCCGATATGGCCAAAGTTTCCTAATTGTCCTGAGACTGGCTGGGGCCTGATCTTCCAAGTGTCCTCCAGGGAAAATTAATTGCTTGGCTGGATTTTATGATCCTTCATGTTTCTTCAACTGAAATCTTCCACCGTGACCTTGTCTTTTACATTCCCTCCTCTCTTTTCTAGGAAGCATTCCTTGGTGGGTAGGTATCCCAGAGCTTTGCTTCCTAGAGGGTCAACACTGACCCACTCTTGCTGTATGTTGTTAATCATTGTGCTCTCAGGTGTGACTTGGCTCCTGCACTAAAGGGGAGGCTCAAGAGCAAGGCCGGGTCTTCTGTGTGATTATATCTTGTTGAGTTTGCTTACATGCCGGTGTGACTTGAGTGCAGAGTTGCTGTCCCAGTTGGGCTAGATGTGTGCAGGGTTGGTGTCTTTTACTCACTTGTCCTGCCCTTTGCCTTTCCTTAGGCAGGCCAGACTCCACTGGAGACTGCCCGCTACCACAATAATCCAGAAGTTGCTCTTCTCCTCACTAAAGCTCCCCAGGTAGGATTTATTGCATTTTCCATTATATTGATTACGTGGGGCTGCAAAGTTGTTGGCATTCTCCGGTGGCCATCTGTTAAAGCCAACTCAAAATAACTTAAATAGGAAATTGATGGGTTTGCAGCCAGGCAGTGGAAAACGCAGGAATCCATGTGTGCCTCCAAGATAACCAGAGCCGGAGACATAAGGTTCAGCGGGCTCGTTTTCATACATGGACATCCTTCCTTCTCTGTGGCTGGATCATGGTCATTACCAGCTTTGTGGATTATAACTCCCCAAGTACTCAGGGAAGAAGTTCTGGTTTAAATGATACAGAAGAAGATCATGATTGACTAGCTTGGGGCAAATGCCCTGAACAAGTGGGACAGGCACTTTAGGGAGATAGTAGCTGTATCCACTTGACTGTGTGGTTGGAAGGGGCATTTCCTGGAGAAAGGTGAGAGGAAGGGATCCAGTCCAGCAAACAAGGCAGTAAAATGTCCATTAGAGGCAGTCAAGCATAATAGTGTTTTTTCCTTTTTAATTGAATATAATGGTATTTGGAGCATCATTTAACTTAAAAAATTGATATCATTTGAGTTGAGATTGGAATTGGCATTTAATAATGTATAAGCTATATTCATCATTTCAGCACCCTGAAACAACTTTTTGTTCATGTTACCTTTCAGACACATAATTTTCATAATTGTGCCTACAATATACATACCCTTTTGTATCCTGCCCTTTATCCTAACTGTAGTAGGAAAATGTTCTGCAGTTCACATAATTATTCATCATAATGGAAGCCAGTTTGCTTTTTTGTTGCTGTCCAATATTTTGTTAACCTAAATGTCCAATATTAAGGAAATAGTTTGCTTCCCGATTGGAGGTACTCTGTCACATTACAGCAAAAACAGATTAGTTTTCGAACTTATTAGGCCTGATAACTGTGAGAAGGTAAAGTCTCAGAGAGTCAGAGGAAGATTCCAGATACCAGCCTGCTGTGCCTGAGCCCCATCAGCCCAGGGGTCTGCATGGTCTTTATTTCATTTATGTTTTCAAAACCTACCTGATATAACTAGTAGACTCTGGAAGTGGTGAAGATTTTTGCCTTCTGAAAACTGATCACCCTGTTGCCCGTGGAGTTGGTCCTCATTGGTGTCTGGAAGTCTGTGGAACCCCTGACAGACACAAGTCAGGTGGTCCTTTGGAAAAAGTTTCCACCTCTTTCCGACTATTTGCAAACAAATCATCAACGGAATCACATCCATGAATCCTGATGGAAAAATGCTGGTCTTTTACAGATCAAAAAGTACAGGATGCTATAATAAAGGTCAGAATCCATCTCTGTTCTATGGCATTTCAGTGTTTGGCAGTTTGGAGAGCCAGCTCTGTCCTTAGCCGTATGAAGATCATCGAATTTTGTGGGATGGAGTATCCCCAAGGCACACAGAATTATAGGCCTTTAACCCACCTGCCTTTTGTTTTCTAGAACTCAAGGATCTGAGTTCATAGAGAAAAAGCTTTACTGTGGACCATTTTCCTGTGTGATTCTCCTTTAGTGTTTCCACTGAAAAAAAAAAAAATAGACTTCAGTTTATCCACACCCATTTGAATGGCAAATAAATAAGGTGACATTTTATGGAATATTTTATGTAACTATATATGCTAAACTCTATTCTCAACATGAAGAAGGAACTTTGGAATGTGCATGAAATTGTATACATGCTGTTCTTCTGTTCTGAGGTTCTAGAACTAGCCTTCCTGTGTGTGAAACAGGAAATTCCTTGCCTTGGGATGTTAGCTGACCATGGATTTCACTGGCTCACAGCAGTACTAAGAGGTTACTTTCTAAAGATCCATATACCCTGATTTCCGTGAACTGGAAGAGACTGATGACCTTCCATTTAGTAGATGACATGGTTCGCTGAGAAAGGCTGTAAGCCATGCAAAGTTATTTTCACTGGCTAATAATAACATGGTCTATGGAGGGAATTATTCTGATGATTTGGGTGACCTCTGAGTATCCCTTCTCATTTTAGATTGATGCGGTTCACAAATGCTTCTGAAAGTGAATTTGGGGTTGATATTGGGGCTGTATTCTGTTCCAGGAGTCCATAAGCTGAATGAGTGAAGGGCACTAGTCACTCCTCATCAGACTTGACTTCCTAGTGAGTCTGAATTTAGCTTACGAAAGGGCTTAGGACAGTGGCTTTCAGATCTTTTGGTCTAGGGGCACTTAATGTTCTAGAGGCCCATAAAGAGCTGTGTTTATATCTGTTAATCGTTACCATATTTGAAATTCAACTCGAGAAATGTTTTTAAATGAATAAACATTTTTAACTCTGTTACCACAAAATGAACTTGTTTTTGTGAAAAGTAACTTTATCAAAACAAGTTGTGTGAGAAGAGTAGCATTATTTTTCATTTCTGCAAATCTCCATACTGTTTTCCTAAAAGGAAGATGCATGTGATCCATTGGAGTACGTGTGCAGCTTCTGGTAAACACCGCTGTATACTCAGTGCAGGAGAGAAAAAGGCCGACGTTGTTGTAATATTATGAAGGTAATTTTAGCCTCGGTTCCAGGACACTTTCAGAGCTGTTGGCTTAGGGGATGAGAATACAGTTTAAAAATCTGGTTCAGCCACAGGGAGGTATTGTCAGGAATTCTCCATTTAGGGTGGTACCTGCTGCCCATAAAGGTTTTGTCCCATGATCGTGTCACTTGAATTTAATGAACACAAAGTTGAACATTGAGCTGAAGACTATGGTGAACTATCTACCTATGAAGACAAAATGTTTTATTGCAGAGAAATTGTGAGACCTTGAAAAAGGTGTTTTTACTTGCTGGACCTCCTTGGTTAAAGGGGGTGCCCCTGGAACTGGGAAGGAAGGGGCCTGGGGGAAGGGTGTGGAGCTGGGCCAGAGATTGAAGGTTTCTGACAGCTCAAAGATTTGTACCCTTATTAAACTTCCTCTGCCAGTCAAGGTACTCTAGGGACCGAGGCAGGAGGAAGGCACCTGACGGTGATTGATGGTCCAGGATGTACCAGCCGCCTGCTTTGTCTTCGTTAATTCCATTAACTCCCCAGATTTACATTGGAGAATACAGAGAGGGCAAATAACTTTTGGACCCCATGTCTACTTGCGTGTGTCCGTTCTACCTTCCTGCACTCAAAGGGGCAGACCAAATGCTTCCTCTGGGGAGGAGATTCCTGTCCCATGGTTGGGACCATGGTTCACAGACACACTTCAATGTTTGAATCAAACTGCAAATATCCTTGAATACGGTTTGGTCAAGAGAAAATCTGATGGGCTAGTTCAGTTCCCGTGTACCAAGATAGTGAGCCTGTGCCTGGCCCGGGGCTGCCACGTTCGACTACTCCAGGGGATGCCATTCCTTTCCTAGTCTCTGTGAGTAGTGTTCCCTGGAGCTCAGCCATGCACAGCCTACACACACCTATATGGTGGCCGTGGCCCGGCACATAAATGCCTGTTCTTGTCCTAGACTGTAAGCTCCTGGAGATCAGGGGTAATGTGTTCCTCCTCTCTGGGTCCCTAGAGAGCCCGGCGCAGGACCTAGGAAGCCTAGCAGACAGTCTGGAGGTGCTTGTTGACGTGAACGCATGGTCTCTCCCACTAGGCTGGAAGCTTCATTAGATCAGAGCACCAGGTCCAAGGCCAAGTCCATCACGCTGATGCTGCGCACGCCGGTGGTTTTTAACAATGCCTCTTGCCTCCTTCAGGTCTTACGCTTCAGTCGTGGGCGAAGCCTGAGGAAAAAGAGAGAGAGGCTCAAGGAAGAGAGGAGAGCTCAATCTGTGCCAAGAGATGAGGTGGCACAAAGCAAGGTGGGGGGTAGCCCTCCTGCGCCTCCCTAACTTCACCCCATTCCAGAGGGTGGGAAACTCGCGCCGCTGCTTCTGGGCTTGTGGGGCAGCGGCCATGCCCTCCTCCTGTCTCTCCTTCCCACTGCTTCTTCAAACTGTCGTCCGTGCTTTCTCTTCGGCTCCCTGTCCTCCACTCCTCCAGGGGTTCAGATCGTGTGCCTGTTTGCCCGTCTTTCCCAGCCCCCTGTATCTATGGCCTTGTCACCACCATGCGGACAGCTCTGCCTCGGACACTGTGCCCTTAATTGTATGGGGCAGTGGTTTGCAAAGTGTGGCATCCACTGTGTCACCTGGGACCTTATTAAATATGTAGAGTCTGGGGCTTCACCCCAGACCCACTGGATCAGAAACTCCAGGAGGGGCCCAGCAAGCTGTGTTTGAATGAGCCCCGTGGGTGATCCTGATGTGGACTAAAGTTTGACCACCACTGGCCTAGGTTGCTTCCTTCCTTTCCGCTTAGGGAATGGACTGAGGCTGTGCTAGCCCATGTGATTCCTCTGTGAGAACTGAGAAGAAGATGCCCCCTGGGCAGCCCAGCCCTGCTCGGGCACATACGGTAAAGCGAGCCCGAGCTGGATTTCAGCTCCCTCTGCTAGGTGCCCTTGTATGGGGACAGCCTGCACGAATAGACACCGTAGCCTTGGAACACACCCTGCCTTTCAGCTCTCCCAGGACGAAAAAGGCTAGAGTATAAAGACAACTTTTGGCCCATAAAATTTTATACCATGTACTCATTCTTTTTCAAAATCTTACCCGTTTCCAGGGTTAAGGCATTGTAACTCTGATTAAGTTCCTGTGGGTGTGTTGTATATATTAATTTGTAAAAGTTCTTATAAGGAGTGGAAATGTGATGTTTTTTCATTTCAGAGATTTCCCATACTCCATTATGAATTGTGAGGTCCAGGTTCAAAGAATGAATGGTATTTTTATTGTGGTTGCAGTTATTGAAATGCAAAAAAAAAAAAAAAGAAAAATCTCTAACGCTGAGGTGTTTGTGGTAGGTTCCCGAAGCTCTAGAGTATAGAATTAGACCCAAGACTATATTTAGTTTGGCACCTAATAGAGTCAAAGCCAAATATTCAAGCAACTGGGAAAACGGAAGATGTGCAGTGGCAACCACCGGGCAGTGTTCCCTGTTTGTCGTTGGCTGAGTCCCACGGGTCCTTTCGTGGATGCAGTCTTGCAAACAGCATTTTACACCGTTACAGAAAAAGGCAGAGGGGGGCAATTAGAACTGGTTTCTGGGCTTTTTTTCTTTCCTCTGTAGGGAAGTGTCTCAGCCGGAGACACCCCCAGCAGTGAACAGGCTGTACCCAGAAAAGAAGAGGCCAGAGAAGATTTCCTGTCTGCCTCCCCAGAGCCCAGAGCAAAGGACAACAGGCAGAGAAAGTCAAGGCCCAAGGTCAGGAGGCCCGTAAAAGCAGCCAGGGGAGGGCTGGGAGACAGCTTGGCAGAGGGCCCTGGGATAGCGTCATGCCCAGTAGCTAGAACGCCACTCTGCTTGGCTTGCTGGTTGGGAGCCAGAGCACAGAACTTAAATCTGGCTAACTTCAAACACACGGTTAGCATGCTGATAGATTTCTTTTGCTGTGGGCTGCTTAGAGTGGAATGTCATGAGACCAAGCAAGGCGAGAGTAAGATGGGAGCCATGAATGAGATGGGAGCCATGAATGAGATGGGAGCGGCAGGCTGGGTGTCAGTCCTGCGGATGTCACGGTGCTCAGGGCAATTGTCCCTTCCTCTCCCACAGGTGTCAGCATTTTCTGACCCCACCCCACCAGCAGACCAACAGCCTGGACGCCAGAAGGACGCGCATGCACATAATCATCCTAAAAAGAGGCCCAGGCACCGATGCTCCCCCCCGCCCCCTCCCCATGAGTTCAGAGCGTACCAGCTCTACACGCTGTACCGGGGCAAGGACGGGAAAGTGATGCAGGTACCTGGCGAGCTCTGTCTGGACCTAGGACTGTAGGCCTTAAGCAAGGCTGTGCCTTTATTACTATTCCTGGGGATGAATATCCACTTTCAGTGTTGACTTAAGGTATGAGCTTGGAAGATAAACCAGGTGGCCTTCCTGACCTGAACTGCAGATGGCACCCCCTAGCTTAGGCCCAGGCATACAAGGGTAGTTACAGAGCTTTCTGCACCATCCTTAGGTGACTGCATCGTCTTGAGGCCCCAGAGTGGATAAAAGAAACAAGGGTTGGGGCTCTCTGAATCTTCTCAGTGCCTCCTGCTCCCCAAGCTTGGCCCTCTGGACATCCCAAAGTCATGCCAGGCATGACTGTGCCTCCTCTGTCATCTGTATCCCCCTGGCATACTGACCGGCACTGGATGGGTACCCAAAACCAATTTGGGGAAGGAACGAATGAATGGATTGATTCCTTTATTGTTTCCCTGTCAGGCACCGATAAATGGTTGTCGATGTGAACCCCTAATCAACAAGCTGGAGAACCAGTTGGAGGCAGCTGTGGAGGAGATCAAAGCAGAGCTGGGGTCAGTTCAGGATAAAATGAACACAAAGCTGGGACATATGGAGAACAAGACCCAGCACCAGGTCAGTGAGTTGCCTGGAATTCTTCATGTCCAGGTGTTCTGAAAGGAAATGAAATCAGAAAGAGCCCTCAGCACATCCTTCTATTCTGCAGCCTCTGCCCTGAGCATGTCAGGCGGGCTGTCAGGCAAGAGGCCTGCCTTTGTGATTTCTTTCAAGCCCCCCAAAAATCTTTTTTTTTTTTTTAATTTAAATTCAGTTAACATATAATGTCTTATTGGTTTCAGAGGAAGAGGTCGGTGATTCATCAGTCTTATATAACACCCAGTGCTCATGACATCATGTGCCCTCCCCAATGCCCATCACCCAGTTACCCCATCCCCGCACCCCCTCCCCCCAACCCAATAACCCTCAGTTTTTTCCTATGATTAAGTCTCTTATGGTTTGTCTCCCTCTCTGATTTCGTCTTGTTTTATTCTTCCCTCCCTTCCCCCCAATCCTTTATTTTCTCTCTTAAATTCCACATATAAGTGAGATTATATGATAATTGTCTTTCTCTGATGGACTTACTTTGCTTAGCATAGTACCCTCTAGTTCCATCCACGTTGTTGCAAATGGCAAGATTTCTTTTTCTGATGGTTGAGTAATTTCTTTTTTTTTTTTAAACTTTTTATTTATGTATTCATGAGAGAGAGAGAGAGAGAGAGAGAGGCAGAGGGAGAAGCAGGCTCCCAAGGAGCAGGGAGCCTGATGCGGGGACTCGATCCCAGGACCCTGGGATCACGACCTGAGCCGAAGGCAGACACCCAACCATCTGAGCCACCCAGGCGTCCTGGTTGAGTAATTTCATTGTGTGCATATGTGTACACACACACACACACACACACACACACACACACACACACACCACATCTTCTTTATCCGTTCATCTGTCGATGGACATCTTGGCTCTTTCCATAGTTTGGCTATTGTGGACATTGCTGCTATAAACACTGGAGTGCAGGTGCCCCTTCAGATTACTACATTTGTATCTTTGGGGTGAAGACCTAGTAGTGCAATTGCTGGGTTGTAGGGTAGCTCTATTTTTAACTTTTGAGGAACCTCCATACTGTTTTCCAGAGGGGCTGCACCAGCTTGCATTCCCACCAACAGTGTAAGAGGGTTCCCCTTTCTCCACATCCATGCCAACATCTGTCATTTCCTGACTTGTTAATTTTAGCCATTCTGACTGGTGTGAGGTTGTATCTCATTGTGGTTTTGATTTGTATTTCCCTGATGCCGAGTGATGTTGAGCATTTTTTCATGTGTCTGTTGCCCATTTGGATGTCTTCTTTGGAGAAATGTCTGTTCGTGTCTTCTGCACATTTCGTGATTTCATTATTCTTTGGGTGTTGAGTTTGATAAGTTCTTTATAGATTTTGGATACCAGCCCTTTATCTGATATGTCATTTACAAATATCTTCTCCCATTCTGTCGGTTGTCTTTTGGTTTTGTCGACTGTTTCCTTTGCTGTGCAGAAGATTTTTATCTTGATGAAGTCCCAATAGTTCATTTTTGCATTTGTTTCCCTTGCCTTTGGAAACATGTCTAGCAAGAAGCTGCTGCAGCAGAGGTTGCTGCCTGTGTTCTTCTCTAGGATTTTGATGGATTCCCGTCTCACATTTAGGTCTTTCATCCATTTTGAGTCTATTTTTGTGTATGGTATAAGGAAATGGTCCAGTTTCATTCTTCTGCATGTGGCTGTCCAATTTTCCCACCATTTGTTGAAGAGACTTTTTCCCATTGGATATTCTTTTCTGCTTTGTTAAAGATGAGTTGACCATAGAGTTGAGGGTCCGTTTCTGGGTTTATCTATTCTGTTCCATTGATGTCTGTATGTTTATTTTTTTTAAGTTTGTTTTATTTATTCATTCGAGACAGAGAGATAAGAGCATGAGCTGGGGGAGGTGCAGAGGGAGAGGGAGAAGCAGGCTCTCTGCTGAGCAGCAAGACCGATGTGGGACTTGATCCCAGAACCCTGGGGATCATGACCTGAGCTAAAGGCAGAGGCTTAATCATCTGAGCCACCCAGGTGCCCTGTATGTTTATTTATTTATTTACTTTTTGAATAGTTTGGGAAGAATTTGCCTGCTGCTCCCCCTGCTCTTGTGCGTTTTTTTCTCTCTCAGGTAAATAAATAGAATCTTTAAATTAAAAAAAAAAAGGCAATTTCCTCATTTTCTATCTGAATGATCTATCCACTGATGTAAGTGGGATGTTAAAGTCTCCTAGTATTTTTGTATTACTATCAATTTCTCCCTTTGTCTCCTAATATTTGCTTTATGTATTTAGGTTCTTTGAAGTTAGGTGCATATGTATTTACAATTGTTATAATCCTCTTGTTGGATTGATCCCTTTATCATTATGTAATGCTCTTCTTTGTCTCTTGTTCAGTCTTTGTTTTGAAGTCTCTGTTTCTTAAAAGTATTGCTACTTTGGCTACCTCCACCCCACTTCCCTTCTGTTTGCATGGAATCTCTTCTATCCCTTCACTTTTAGTCTGTGTGTGCCTTTAAGTCTGAAGTGAATATCTTGTAGGCAGCAAATAGATGGGTCTTATTTTTTTTTTTTAATATTTGATTTTATTTGACAGAGACATAGCGAGAGAGGGAACACAAGCAGGGGGAGTGGGAGAGGGAGAAGTAGGTTCTCCACTGAGCAGGGAGCCCGATGTGGGACTCGATCCCAGGACCCCGGGATCATGACCTGAGCCGAAGGCAGACGCTTAATGACTGAGCCACCCAGGCGCCCCTTATTTATTTTTTTATCCATTCAATCACCCTCTGTCTCTTGATTGGATCATTTAGACCATTTGCATTTAATTATTGATAGGTATGTACCTATTGCCATTTTATTGTTTGCTTGTTTTGTAATTCTCTGTTCCTCTCTTGCTCTGTTTTCTTATGATTGATGACTTTCTTTAGTGTTCTGCTTCACTTTCTTTTGTGTGTGTATCCTAGGTTTGGGGTTTGTGTTTACCATGAGATTCGTATATAACCTCCTAATTGTAGAGAGTCTATGTTAAATTGATGGTCACTTGGGGAGCCTGGGTGGCTCCGGCGGTTAAGTGACCAACTCTCTTGATTTTGGCCCAGGTCATGACGTCAGGTCATGAAATCGAGCCCCACACTGGGCTCTGTGCCAGGCATGGAGCCTGCTTGAGATTCTTGCTCTCCCTCTGCCCCCTCCCTCCCTGCCCCTATCCTCCACTCATGTGCACATGCATGCTCTCTCTCTCTCTCAAAAAAAAAAACAAAAAAACCCAAGTTTGAATACATTCAAAAAGAACTTCATTTTTACTGACCCCCCTGTGTTTTTTGCATGTTGTCATTTTCTATCTTTCTTTTGAGTTTCCTTAACTAACTTTAAAGATACAATTTCACCTCTTTGTCTCTTAACCTTCATACTAGTTTTATAAGTGATTGCTTTACTACCTTTACGTTGCTTTTACTCATGAACTCTTTTTTTCATAATTTCCTAATTATGGACTTTTTACTATGTAAAAAAATCTCTTTAAAATTTCTTGTAAAGTTGGGGTGCCTGAGAGTGGCTCAGTCGGTTAAGCATCTGTCTTCAGCTCAGGTCATGATCCTGGTGTCCTGGGATCGAGCCCCGTGTTGGGCTTCCTGCTCGGCAGGGAGTCTGCTTCTCCCTCTCCCTCTGCCCCTCCCCTGGCTTGTGCTTTCTCTCTCTCTCTCAAATAAATAAATGGAATCTTAAAAAAATTTTTTTCTTGTAAGGCTGTTTTAGTGGTGATGAATTCTTTCAGCTTTTGTTTAGGAAAGTCTTTATCTCTCATTTAATTCTGAATAATAAACTTGCTGGGCAGAATATTCTTGGTTGTAGGGTTTTTTTTTTTTTTTTTTTTTTTTCAGTACTTTGAATATATCATGTCACTTCCTCTGGCCTGGAAAGTTTCTAAAAAATCAGCTAATAGCCTTATTGGGGTTTCCTTGAATGTTATTATTTACTTTTGTTGCTTTTGAAATTCTCTTTATCTTTACTCTTTGACATTTTAATTATGTGTTACGGTGTGGATCTCCTTTGGGTTCATTTTGTTTAGAACTCTCTGTGCTTCCTGAACCTGGGTGTCTGTTTTCCTTCCCCAGCTCAGGAAGTTTTCAGCTATCTCTTCACGTAAGTTTTCTGTTCCCTTCTCTCTTTCCCTTCCTTCTGGGATGCCTATAATGCAAATGTTTGTGGTTGTCAAAGAGATCCCTTCACCTATCATTATTTTTTTTCTTTAAATTTTTTTGTTATGTTAATCACCATACATTACATCATATCATTATTTTTTAAAGTTATTTTTTTCTTCTTCAGTTGGGTGCTTTCCTTTACCTCATCTTCCAGATTCCAGATCCATTCTTCCTCATCCTCTATGCTTTTGGTTCCTTATATTGTGTTTTTCACTTTAGTTACTATATTCTTCATCTCTGATTGGTTCTTTTTATATTTTCTGTTTCTTTGTTGAAGTTCTGAATTCATTCTCTTCTGTGCAGCTGGTGAGCATCTTTAAGACCATTACTTTGAACTCTTATCAGGCAGATTGGCTCCCTCCGTTTCATTTAGTTCTTCTTTTGTTCGTTTTTTTGAAGCATATTCCTCTGTCTCCTCATTTGCTTGACTTTCTGCTTTTGTTTCTTGGGCAGAATTAGGCAGAATAGCTACTTATCCTAAACTTGAAGGAATGGTCTTATGTATGGTAATCCCCTGTGTAGAGTGTGTATGCTTGGTGACTTTGGCTGGCTGGCAGAACTGTGGCGGGGGCGGGGCGGTCCCCAGGTTCTCTGCATTGGGGCTTAGTGGGATGGCCTGAACTGAAGTGGGTGCAGACTGGGGCAGTCCTGGGGCTCTCTGTGCCAAAGGCCTCATGGCAGGTCAGCTGAAGCTGAAGTGTGGGTATAGGGATGTCCTGGAGCTCTCTATGCAGAGAGTGCCCTGGCAGACGAGCAGAAGCTGAAGTGGGTGCAAGGTAATGTGTTGCAGGGGCTCTTCACGGGATGCACCCTGGCACGTCATCTGAAGCCAAAGGGGAGTTGGGTGGGGAGGTCTCAGCACCATGTTGAGTGTGCCCTGGCAAGTCATTTGGAGTTGGAGCAATGTGGGCCTGGAGTGTTCAAGGTGCTTCGCGCCTGTGTCACCTTCGCAAAATGACTGGAGCGGTCGTGAGCACTGACCAAGGGTGTCCACGTGTGTACCATGCTGGGGCTGCCTTGGTGGGACAGCTCGGGCTGGTGTGGGTTAGGGCAGGGCTCACTGAGGTGGCAGGATGCCTGGAGTGCCCAGGCCCTGCTCCCATCTGTGTTATCAAGGTGATGGAAGAACATAGACTCTGGTGCTTGCCGGCCCTTCTGACTCGAGAGCTTTCTGACGGCTCCCCCAACATCTGGCAGGGTTCTGGTTCCTTTGTATTCTAGTTGCCCTTTTACATCCTGGCTTTTCTTCTGTGCACCAGGGCAGACAAATCTTCCGTTTGCTCAGTACTATCTGCACTACAGTTCAGTGTTGGTGGGTGGGGGGGTCCTTTTGCTACCATGTCTCTCCCTTACTGTTCTCTATATGGTTTATTTTCTGTGGTACAGAAACTGCTCAGTCATCCCCCAGGTCTTTAGGAGAATTGCTCTATAAATAGGTGTAGATTAGATGTGGTGTGGAGGAGATTAAGGGTCTTACTACCTCACCATCTTGGACCCGAAGAGCCCTTGTCATTTTGTAACTTATGTTTAAATTTAGTAATGTCTTTGACATGCTGAGTTTTGTTGTGCTATTTAAGGCAATGTACTCTTCTGTATATGGAGCTAAACATAACATTTGTTTTTGTTTAGTACATGGTGTATTTATTTATTTTTACTTCCAGTCTAGTTAACAGTGTTATATTTCAGGTGTACTATATAGTGGTTCAACAATTTCACACATCATCCGGTGGTCATCCCAAGGAGTTCGTTCCTAAATCCCCATCACCTATTTCACCCAAACCGCCACCCACCTCCCTAAGTTACATCTTAGGTTAACTTAATACTAGGTCTGCATTGGCTCAAGTTGTAGATTTACTGTGTGTTCAGTCTCTTCAACCCCTTAGGACATTTAACAAAGGAGAAAAAACCTTGACTACACAGAAATATGCTCAGGGATTGTGAAAACCTAGAGTTCGATGAATACTAGATGAAACCTTAAGTTAGGTTACCTTAAGTTATATTTTTGCTTCCAGCTTTTTTCACCTAATTTGATATCCTGAGCACTTTCCCATGTGCTTTGCTTCATAATATTCCAGCATATTAATACAACAGTTTATTTAACTATTCCTTTTTATTAGACTTTAAAGTTGCTTATAGTTTTTCACTCTTATAAATAACGCTATGATGGACATTTATGTACGTAAATGTTTGCTTTTCAAGTTATTTGCTCAGATTTAGGATAACTGGGTCCAGAGTTAAGAATATGTTTAAGGCTCTTGACAAATATTAGTAATCTACTTAACAGAAAGGTTGTGTGAATTTATATCCAACAGGCAGGGTAGGATATAAATTGAGTCTCTGTCTCAAACTTTTGCTGTCGTTAATATTACCATTTTTAAAGTTTTTGCCGAATTAAGAATATTAATTCCTGTTTCCTTGTTTGTTGGTGAGGTAGAACATTTTAGGTTTATTTGCTATTTGTACTTCATGGAAAGCGCCTTCAAGAAATCTTTTCCTAATGCCATAATATATTAGTTAAGGCTGTCTTATAAATAAGACAGCTTCGGCTAGCCTAAGCCCAGAGAGGAAATGTATTAGATAAATGCTGGATCTTCTCAAGGACCTCGCTTCATTTCAAGGAGGGTGACAGATGGGGTTGTGGAATCTTTGTCCTAATTCCTAATCACAGGTAAAGGACTCTGGTGTGGCACGCGTCAGGCACTCCTGTGTGACTCAGTCAGCCATGCCCTGGAACAAAGCTCTATCAACATGGTTGCTCTTGACAGAGGATAAGGAGGTAGGGGAGGAGGCCAATCCTAGAAAACAGGAGAGCGGCTCACAGGAAAACATGAGGGCTGAAGGAACGAAACAGAAGGTGCTCACCACATCTCCAGAACCTACTGCTCTTTTAGTTTTCTGAGCATCATATGTGTCACTGACAGGAGAGCTCAGCAAAGAGCCCTTGTGGGCTGGCCCCTGCTAACAAAGTTCCTTTCCCCTGTTTGGACCTTGTCAAAGCAGTGGAAGTTTGGCTTTCCTGGGTGTTAGGGCCCTATGGGAAATGTCACGATGTTGGGGGGAACCTAGGAGGGCATGACTGAAAGGGGACAATCATTTGTTCTCTGACACACACGCTTTAATTCTCCACCCTCCTTCACACTTGCTTTGATTACTTTCAGCGAAGCACTAAGGGGGTTGGCTCATTAAGAACCCTGGATAGGGCGCCTGGGTGGCTCAGTTGGTTAAGCAGCTGCCTTCGGCTCAGGTCATGATCCTGGAGTCCCGGGATCAAGTCCCACATCGGGCTCCCTGCTCAGCAGGGAGTCTGCTTCTCCCTCTGACCCTCTTCCCTCTCGTGCTCTCTGGCTCTCATTCTCTCTCTCAAATAAATAAATAAAATCTTTAAAAAAAAAAAAAAAAGAACACTGGCTAAAAGCGCTGAGCATTCAGCTGCTTTCGCTACCTCACAGGCAGCCACTAACATTTAAGGGTGGGGTGTTAAAAATTAATTGAAAGGATACTTAAGATCAGGTACAGCTGCATACTTCTAGAAGTAGTTTTTCCTTTCAATAATAGTCTTGGAAATGTTCTGAAACCTGTAAAAATTCTCTGTACAAGGTCTGTTGGCTTATGTTGTAGATTTACTGTGTGTTCAGTCTCTTCAACCGCTTAGGACTTTAACAAATAAGGAAAAAAAGCCTTGACTACACAGAAACATGCTCAGGGATTGTGAAGACCTAGAGTTCGATGAAAACTAGATGAAACTTGGATAAAAGAGAAGTTGAGGTTTGCTTCTGTTGTCTCTGGCCCCGGCTTGGTCCCCCAGAGCCCCGTCTCAGGAGGCGGGAGACCGTACCCCATCCTTAGATCATGTCAGTCCTATGCTCTCTGCCCACTGAACCCCAGATGCGCGTTCTGGACAAGCTGATGGTCGAGCGGCTCTCAGCGGAGAGAACAGAGTGCGTGACCCGCCTGCAGCAGCACTCGGACGCCGAGAAGCACGAGGGAGAGAGGCGACAGGTGAAAACCAGGATGTGTCTTTTGCTGGGTATTTACTACAACTCTCCACCGAGTTGAGACTCGGACCCATCACTGAAAACCCAGAGGCCAAGAACCCATAAAAGCATTGGTATTATGTAGCATGTCCTTTTTAATGTCCTTTTATTAATTTATATAATGAATAGAAAAGAACATGTAGTTCAGTCCATTTGTTGCTGAATATTCTGGTAATTGGTGGAGACTGAAACGTTCATAGAATATGCTGGGGAAGATGTGGTCTCTGCTTTGAAGCACTTCTTTGTATCATGCATCTGTTAGGCATTGCTCTGTTGTTGAGCTAGAGTTGTTTCCTGCCCTTGGGGAGTTCATCTACCTAAGAACAACACACATAAAATGAGTGCTTGTTGAGTGTGTGAGAGTTCATGCTCCTGAGCAGCCAGAAATTCTTGATTTGTAAGATTTGGGAAGCTTTGGGTGTTCAAGGTGTCTCTTGCCCTAAGTCACTCAAAGATTATAGAAACTATCAGGTTTGGTGCTGGGTGAATCCTGGTCTACACAGGGCAGCAGAGAAGGCTGTGTGGCTGTGGGAGTGGAGGTAATCCACAGCTTTTAGGCTTGTCAAGATGATATCCTGAACTTTCATAATAGAAGAGTCCACTTTAGATGCTTTCATTCATAAACCACATGTCCAATTCACCTAATCATTTATGCGGGTTTGTTTGTTTTTGTTTTTGTAGATGTCATTGGTGGATGAATTAAAAACCTGGTGCATGTTAAAGATTCAGAATCTGGAGCTGAAGCTTTCTGGAGATTCTAGGGCCTCTAGGACCAAATCCATACCATCTACTTGCGAGTCCTCTACAGGTAATGCATGTGCAGAGAGAGCCACTCCATCCAAAGGTGGTAAAACCTCCCGGGATTGTTCTCTGCTGTACCCAAAGGCAGCCCCTCGGATAGGGCTGTGGGAAACACTGGATTCTAAATTCTGTAGGGCTAAGAACTTATTTTGGTTACTGCTGTACTTTCAGTTACTATACGGCAATAAAGTACTCCTATTTGAATATTCAGACATTTCTGAATAAAGGAATAATCAAGAATTGTTGGCTGGTGATAGCAGTGTTTCAGGTACAATGTTGATGGTGTCAGAGTGGGTCCCAAAGACGAAGAGTGAGGAATGGACATGTCTCCTCAGCAGGGGTCCTTCCTTTGCCCTTTGTCCAACTGTGTAAAACCTCCATAAACAGCAGTTCATATACTGAAGCTCCAGGTGCTAGATAGAGATCTTTCAAGCAAAGTGTCTTTTCATTAGCCACAGTGATTATACTCAGTGCTAATTTTGAGGACGTTTAGAACCTCGTAATTAGGCCTCTGTGAGGAATTTTGATATGTCATGTGTATTATGTTATTATAGACCATTTCTGGAACCGTGGTTTTACCCTCTTTGTGCCCATAACATTGGGGAAATCCTGGGCAAATTTTTCATGCTAGGTCTAGTTATGGAACTTGGCTGGAGCTCTGGGTAGAGAGAGCCAGTAACTGGGGCTATAGTGTGGAAAAGGTCCAGAAATTAGGGAATGGGCAGATTCATTCCCATCTATACATACCCAGTTCTGTTTTGGAGATACTTGGTGAGCTGTGTCATCCTTAGCAATCACAAAATTACCCAGAGCTTTCTAAGCTTTGTAACTGGCTAAAGGAAAGGCCAGCAACTTTTTTGGCTTAGATGCCACCAGTGTCGTTAATCCGTGCAAGCCCTGACAAGCCAAAATGATCATCAGGGGGAAGTGGAAGTGGGGAGGGCGGAGGAGAAATCGCACGTGGTGGTTGGCAGTTGGGAAGGCTGATGGTTTACAGGATTACCAGGACTCTGAAATGCTGACCCAGAGCCACGGGACTGTGTGAATGTGGTTTTGTTTTCCTTCTCAAACTAGGTGTGGATCAATCAGTGGTCACTGCAGGTCCAGTAGCAGCTTCTGACAGTTCTCCTCAGGTGGTGAGGCCCAAGGAAAAGGCCTTCAACCCCACTGCTCCCCACAGAATACAGCAGGAGCTGTCTTCCTCAGACTGTACGGGTTCCCGGCTGAGGAATGTCAAGGTCCAGACAGCCTTGCTACCCTTGAAAGAGGCAGCCAAATGTGATCAGCAGGCTGGGCCCTGTGTAGACAGAGGCACCCAAACCAGGAAGTCTGGGAAAAGCGGGCAAACAAGGCATCGGACCCAGCAGCCAGCACCCAGCAACCCCTGTGGGCCGCCACCAGCAACAGGCAGCGAGCAGACCGCCCCTCACACTCGAGATGCCTCCCAAGCTCTGGAGATTACCCAGTATTTTTTTGAGGCTGTTTCTACCCAGATGGAAAAGTGGTATGAAAGGAAGATTGAGGAAGCGCGAAGCCAAGCCAGTCAGAAGGCCCAGCAAGACAAGGCCACCTTGAAGGAACATATTAAAAGCTTAGAAGAAGAACTTGCTAAACTAAGGACAAAGGTGCAGAAGGACAATTAGGACCTGGGGCGCGGCACAGGAAGGGATTCTTGATGATTGCTGGCTTTGCAGCTCTAGAAGAGCTATGCCCAAGGTGTCCATTATCGTGCACGCAGTAGACTTGTCTTTCAAAAAAAGTCACATTTCTGAGATGTACCAGACCCATGCTTCCTATGCCCTGAAGTTATGATGACTTCAACAGTGAGACTGAAACCGGGGGACGCTTGCTTAGTTTCAGGTTTCATTACAAACTCATAACCTCAGTCCAGGCTCATCTGAGGTTCAAAAGCTCAGATTAAGTGAGCCACGCTTAGAAACTGACGATCTGTAGAGTCTAAACCCTAAAATTCAGGATGTATGAAATAATACAAATCGAAAGGAAGAAGAAAAACGAATCCCTTGTGAATGCCAGTAGTCATTCATGTGGCGTGCACCTGCTGGGCCCAGAGAGGGCTATCTTTCTGTGAGCGCTGTGGCTGAGATGCGCAAAGTCCCCTCTCAAATTCCTACTTCTCAAAAGGCTGACCTTTTAACCAGATGAAAACTTATCGAATAGATTTCGAGGAAAAAAAGATTTTCATAATGTCACTAGATCCAGCATATCTTAAAATATTTTGCAAAGTCAGAGGGTATTTAAAATAATGAGGAATTGGTGAAAAGCACTGGGAATATTTGTTAATAAACTCAAATGAGAAAGGTTCAAATCATTGGGTCATTGTTTCTGTATTTTCAGCCAAAATACAGCAATACTACAATTGATTAATCCTACTGATTTTAAAGATTAATGGAAAAACATTCATCTAACAATGACCTGAAGCTTCTACCCTCAATCACTCCCAATTATCCAAGAGTACCTTTCTAAATTTGAGCTTTTTGGTCTACATTTTATAAAGAAGTAAGGCTATTTCCCGAAAGTATTTCACTTCTAATTGTGTCCTGTCATTGATGAGCCTCAAAAGTTTCCCACTGCTTTGCAGTGATTCTGTCAAGGTAAAATAATTCAGTAACTTGATCTAGACCCCACTGTTCCCCAGCTTTGTGGAGCCCCAAGGATTTTACTCTGCTCTATGGAGTATATGAAGTTATAGAAGTAGCTTGGGTATGTTGAAATTTTGGATTTTTCTGCTTCTTGTCCCTTGGTATGTGGGATTATATTCATCTCCTCCAGATTCCACGTATGCACAGAAATCTCCATTCTGTTTCTAACAACACAGGAACTGAGTAACTACTGTCTCTAATGTTGAATAAAATGTTGCTCATTGAGCCATAGAGAAAATGATTTCCTGACATGGGCACACCCAGAAAAACAGTTATGTTTATAGTCCCTTTGTTTTTGCCTAATCAAGCTCGCGGTTATTTTTGTTTTTAATAGTGACAATCTATGGACAGAGGCATTCCTAACAAATCTAGATCTAGATGTAGGTCACCATTACACAACCCGGATAGGCAATCAATTTAATGTCCTCTCGAGCTGACGTTCATGTCTGTGAGCTTGTCTTGTTCCTCAACTACCATTCAGGATGTGTTATTGTTCCCCAGAGACTCCTGTTACCCTGCTCGGTGGGGAGGCGCCTTCTCTCTTCATTCCCCTCTGCGCCTCCAGGCAGAACCACACAACTGCAGTGGGATGGTGCCTTCAGTGTCTCTCGGGTCATGGGCAGCTTTAGAATCCTTCCTCAACACACATCAGTTTCTTGAGAACTTGCCCGATACTCAGAGCTGAAATCCTGAGATACTCCGTAAGTTGTAGTCTAAGCAGTTCTTTTCACTTACCACATATCTCCTGTTATCCCAAGGAGTATCCTTGTTGAGAAATGCTGAAAACAAATTAAATTTTATCTCAACCCCAGAGTGCTTTGGAAGGAAGGATTTTGATTATGTCACCTCTACCCATCAGAAGCAGGCAGCTTATCATTATGAACTGGGTATTTCTGTCCAAGTCACAGGGAGGAGACTAGGGAGGAATGAGGAGTCGAAGGCACCTGGTCTGGCAGAGTACACGGACCCTTCTCTGACAGAAGGGAACCCAGTAGAGGCAAGGAAACAGAACACCATCAGTTGGCCTCCTAACCCAAACTGGTGGCAGAATCTCAAGACCAACAGCTTATTTTAAAAAACTGGGTTTTTGTTCTTTAGTATTGTCAAAAATTCAACTTTGGGTCTGATGGGTATCTTTCCTTATTTTTCCCTGATGCTATCTGCTAAAATGAGCAAATGCCACAATAGTACTCTTCCAGAGAAGCAAAACCATTCATTGAAAGTCTGTCATGTGGGTCGTGTTTGAACCGGAGATTGGAACTTTCAATAGCTATGGGGAAAAATGTAAAACACAGAAAGGTTGTAGAATACTGAAGTGGGGTTTTTATTAGTGAATTATTGCATTGAGTAAAGTAGAATCTGTGGTTAGATTGAATATAGTTCTAATCTTACTTTTGACTTTGGGAGCCCAAAATAAAGGAATTGATGTTTTCATGCTTAAATCTTTTTTTTTTTTCCAGTCAAGCGCTGATACTTGAGAGGTATGTTGTCTTCTATTTAATATTTTTATTACCTTGAATTTGTCTCTTTCAAACATTAAACATTTTTTAAAAATGAAAATGTGACTATTTAGTGTATATTTTCGTTTGTGTGGTTAATCAAATTTACGGTTCCCAGAAAGAGTGCCTTCATGTAGGCATACTTTACCTTGTTTTGATAGAAGGGTAACTTCTGGTAAATACATCTGCTTTATAGTAGAGATCAGGTGTACTGCATGAAAAATAAATTTTTCAAAAGCCCATAATATGGAAATATTTCTCAGTACAAGCTTTTTTCTTTTCTCAGTACAAGCTTTAATGTTTTGTTTAGACTGTCGACCTTTTAGAAAATACTGAACTGAGAGAACAAAACCTCACTTATAACTGTATGCAGGCAAAATAACATTTTCTAACAAATTATTCGTAAAAGCTAAATACATTTCTTCCTGTGATATAAAAGCCAAATCGATTTAAGATTTAGAAGACAAAACCAGCGACCTTTTAGAATACTTATAAGAAAAAAAATTTTAGTTGTCTTCTGTTGTGATTTTAAAGGAAATATTTGTAATATTGTCAAAATATGATAAATATGAATATATTAAATCCATGAGACACATAACCAGGAAACAGCACAGAAATTTTCCTAATGCAAACCAGAGTGAGTAAAAAGCAATTTCCTCTTCCTAGTAAACAAAAATAGCAAATTTAATCCTGATAGAATTTCTCAGATGCCTGACTCAAGGAAGGAAATAGGCTGTGGCGATTTCTAGTTTGGCACAAAGTGACAATTTGCTTTTGATTCTGCTTGGACCTTACTCTACATAATCCCAGTTTTTTCCCACGGTAGATGTGAGCTGTTTCCTTCTGTTGTTTGACTAGCATTTTTCTTCCGTAAGAGACAATTTAGGTTAAGCGGGGGTCTCAGCCTCTCTTGAGTGTCTAGTTGTGTGACTCCAGTAATATAGACACCAAAGAACATGTGCTGCTTTTCCCCAAATATTATAACATCCTCTGCAGGCCCACCCACAGCAATGCCTGTGCTGAGTTCAGAAACTTCCAACCAGATGGCACACTTCAAAAAAGATAATGATGTAGGGATAGTCAGTATGCTAAATAGCAGCCCTACCCACTTATCCTCATGCTAGAAAGCTTTGGTATTTAAAAAGTTTTAATATAAAGATTTGACTTATTGTAGTTCAAATACATAAACTGAACATCCGAGTACTTTAAAATTAAACTTGGGGAACAAAACTAAGATTCAAACAAGAGTATAGTTACAGGTTTTTTTGTTTTGTTTTGTTTTAGAAGGTGGGTAGGGGATGAGGGAGAGGGAGAATCTTAAGCAGGCTCCATGCCCAGCACAGAGCCCGAAGCAGGGCTCGATCTCACAACCCTGAGATGATGACCTGAGCCAAAATTGAGAGTCGGACGCTTAACTGACTCAGCCACCCAGGTGCCCCCACACGAATATAGCTCACAGGGAATATCCAGAAAGGTAATTTCTTGTCTAAGCCAGAACACTGATAAAGATGCTAAATAAAATGTGTTTCACCAGGAGTTTGAACCTGGCCAACATCTTAATGAGCATGGTTCCATATGGGAGGAGAAATTGTTGTTTAGCCTAAGATTTATTTAGCACTCAAATGCTGTCCATTATTAAGATTATACTAATCTTAGCATCTGGAAGATGAACATTCAATTTGCAGTGTTTTGCCCAATTTAAAAAACAAAACAAATCCCAAGTTAGGTTTTCTCAGTCTAGTATTTGTATCTTACAAACTTAAACCACAAATGCTCTTAGATCTTTGACATATACCACCACTAGAAAGAATGTCACCAAGTCATGGACTTCTACACCTCATGAAAGGATGATCTGTAGTGTCAAGATTTTAGATTTACTAGGAATTGCCTATACTTGAATAGGTAGATCATGCTGCACAAAGAAAAGTATTCTCTGCTCAGAGACTGTTCACAAATGCTTCTGTTCATCAAATGGCTTTGCAATAGGTTAACTGATGTACAGCTATGTACAAATCTGATAATTAGCTCAAGCATTTTGAATTAGATTACCCGGCTGAAGAATATTCAGAATTATTTTGTCTTGTGGGCTGACGCTGTGGGAGGGGCGGGTGGACCCTGGCAATGCAGGCAGGTCATGGACAAACGCCACCATCTGCTTCTCCCTCTCCTCTGGCAGGCAGTCCAGTACTAGGTAACCATTTATCATTCTGCAAAGTTTCTCCTACATTTTTCAGGTGCTGAGCAGATTCTTGGATTAACTTTTAGGTCTGTTCTGTAAAAGAACAGAGGACATCTGTCTATAGGACCGCCGATCCCACCTCTTCCATAAGCTTTCACTTTCACTAAAGTAATTGTTACACATTTGGTTGGAGTGTCAAGTCAACTTCTCATCTTCAATGTATTCTTCAAACTCTTTCCTCCTGTCACTGGAAGAGAACCTAATGCACCAAGGATCTTCCCTGATGGTTTCACTTCTTTCTATGTGGATGCTAAGGTAATTGCATTAGTTTCATCCAGACGTTGCCTCTTCTTTTTGGTAAGTTCCTCAATGTGTTCATTAAGCTTCTGTCTCTCCTCTTTCCAACAAAGATCTGTATTACCGGTGGTGGTCTTTTCAGAGAATCCTTGGACTACTGGATCATGACACATCTGAAGAAACTACCTCAACAACCATCAGGAATGCAGAAGGATTTTTTTTCAAGAAAGGTCCAGGGTATCTTCTGAGGTCAGTATACATCCATATATCTCATACGATTTCTTAAAATAGTGATTTACGCAGTATTATATGTCAATTCTTTATCAGCAAAAAAATCAGTAAAACCTTTACTGAAGTATAATTCAAGTATCACACATGCAAAATATATGATTCAACGGACTTTAGTATATTCAGAGTTGTGCAACCGACACCCCCAACTTTTAGAATGTTTTCATTACCCAGAAAAGAAATCCCATGTCCATTTGCAATTACTTTCCATGCTATCCACACCCTGGGAAACCCACCTCTTTCTTCCTATTTTAGATACTTCATATAAATGAAATCCTATAATATGTGATCTTTTGTGACTGGTCTCTGGTACATCCATGTATCAGTACTTCATTCCTTTTTATTGCTAGATAATATTCCACACACATCTTATTTAATCATTTATCAGATGGGTATTTGGATTGCTTCTACTTCTTGGCTATTATGAATAATGCTGCTATGAATATTCCTGTACAAGTTTTCTTATAGAAAGATTTTCAGTTCTCTTGGTTACAAACCTAGGAGGAAACTGCTGAACTGTTTGGTAACTGAATCTTTTAAGCAACTGACAGTCTGTTTTCCAAGTGGCTGTGCCATTTGATATTCCCACAGCATGTATGAGGGGTTCAGTTTCTCTACATCTTTACCAACATTTGCTTAACTGTTTTTAATTATAGTTATTCCAGTGGATATGGTACTGTTTCAGTGTGGTTTTAATTTGCATTTCCCAGAGGGTTAATGGTGTTGAGCATCTTAAGTGCTGGCCACTTGTACTGGTTTTTGCTGCTTGAACTGACACATCCAAAAACATTTTCAAAATGCAGGGTGTGTTTTTCAGTGTTAAGGCAATTGTTCTGATGTGCTTTCGTTTGCTTTGACATGCCATGCTCCATGTTCTGACATTTTCCCAAGTACTGTACAGTTTGACTTGCTTTTAGGCTGCCCATCATTGAGTCTAATTAGCTCAATAATACACATGGAAACTTTGAAAGTCTTTCAGAATAATGCTATAGTTAAGATTTTGCCAAAGCAAGGGTTTTTTCTAACTCTTTGAGCTGCATATTGCCTTGAGTAATCATCATCCGGATTGTATCCTGTAGAAGAAAGTGAAAGTTGGTCACTGTTTTACTTGGTTAAACAAGGTACAGCTCTATCATTTCATTTATTATTCAGGGACCAACACTGAGAATTGGAACCACCGTGTATTAGGAAAGCCCCAAACTGACAACTGAGGGTGCACAGTGTCTGACATGTTTTGTAAACCCCAGTCGTCATACTTCCCAAACCATCATGCTGTCCTATTTATAATCTTTTCATGTGTGTGTATATATGGTTTAACAGAAAAGTCAGGTGATGCTACTGTAAAGATTATAAAATTTCAATTATCATTTGAGTGGAAAATTGGTAACATTAAAGGAATGATCCAGATGTATGTACATCTCCATGATCCTTATATTCCAAAATGTCTGTTAAACTTAAAAAAAAAAACAACAAAATGGTCAGGGCCTGTCCTCACCATGATCTTCTTCTCACCTCTTGGGTGGCACTTTTGTTTCTTCTGAATTCTTCCCTTGCCCAGTCCTTCAGGTATTTTCGATCAGAATCATTTGGAACTTCCCGAATTGCTTGCAAAATCCTTCTGTAGAGAAGGAGAACTTGTTGCCTTCTCATGAACTGTAGAGGGGAGGAGAAATGTCAATTACAACTGCAAAATCTACAGCCCAGAGGGCTTTACTTTAGGAATCTACTAAATAGATGACTTCTCTTTGGTCCTCAATTTTGAAAAGGACAAAGAACTTCTCTTTTAAGAAAAAGGCAAAAAGTGTATTTGGGCTGTCTGCTTACTCCTTTGTCAAACCTTAAGAACCCCGTAACATTAAGAGATGACCAATGAGCAGAAAAAGAACTACCAGTTACTATAGGCTGTAACTACAGTACTTTTTTTTTTTAAACCAATGCAGTTAAAATTCTTTGGCAATCTCACTCTTTACCATAGCTCAGTACGACAGACATAACAGTCTTCACCGTGGCCAAGGCATTTAAGTTCCAAAGAGACCCAGAGCCCGCCCGCCTCACGAGCCCAGGGCCAGAGGGCAGCCCCCTCCTCCCCGGCCCCTCCTCCCCAACCCCACCGCCGGCTTCCGCATCAGGAAGTCCCGCCCCCGCGACGCACTCCGCAGGGCGGGGTGGAGGGAGTGATGGATAATTGAGATCAGATCCTGGAAAGGCTGGCGAAAACGGCACTACCTGCTTTAGCGTTAGCGTCGCCGGTGGTAAGCGGGAAGTCGCCATTTCCTTCAGGTAGCCTCGGTCCCCCCAAGAGCTCCAGTGCGCAGGAGCGGAAGTGGGGGCGTAACCAGGGGGCAGGGCGAGCTCGGTTTCCTGGGAGATGGTTCGCGGCTTACACTTGGCCGCCGAATCCCCCGCAGTCTAGTTGGAACCAGTAATGAGCTATAAAGCCTTGGGCAATTTTATCCTAGAATATATTTTCTTAGGGGTGCGAGGGGATAGCAGTTCTTGCGTCACAAATAGCTGTGATAGGAGGAGTGGTAAGGCAACTGGCACAGTTCCTGGCACTGTGGTTAGCTTTGTGAGGGGTGAAATTATTTGTGTATTCCTGTTGGCTTTTTAAATGTGTAGTTAGAAATAAAAATTTAAATGTTAACTTTAATTTTAATGTTTGTGTCCTGTTCGTCTTTTGTTTTCATCCTGGTCTTTTCTGTTTGCAACCATTTTCCCCATGGTGGCATCTTCCATGGTTGCCATTAGTTACGTTCATCTTAAATGTAAGGTTATTTTACCAGCATAAGTGGGTCTATTTGGGAATAGAGAATTGCATTTGGGGACCTGCAAGCTATGGCAAAACTGCCGGCAAGTCCAATAAAGGACAGGAACTTATTTTACAGAGATGGAAGTTGAGAGGGGTCGTTATGAAAAGTCCACTGGGGAAAAAGCAAGATTTTTCACGGAGTTGCAAGGGTAGTTGATTTCTTGCACATTGCGCCTCTCCCATCTTTTACCCCCTTGGGTCCTGTAATTGATGATT
Source organism: Callorhinus ursinus (assembly GCF_003265705.2). Lineage (NCBI taxonomy): Eukaryota > Metazoa > Chordata > Mammalia > Carnivora > Otariidae > Callorhinus > Callorhinus ursinus. Next base: position 11,142,905 of record NW_027397068.1, read on the forward strand.
CTTTCCTGCTGGCCTTCTGTTGGGGTCTATAATTGGTGCTTCTGTTGGGAGTCTGTTATTGACCACTCTTCCTGGGAGTGACATTGAGTGGCCCAGCTTTCCTTTCTAGCCTCCCGACTCTACTTCAGTGAAGTCTCCCTTTATTAATTTTCACATATTCTTATGACGTTTTAAATGGCTGCTCCATTGGAGTTATAACAATTTTGTATCACTAAGAATGAGGAACTGAATGTCCCTACAACTTAAGCTTTTATTTCCTATTGTTTTATCTTCCCAACACACACATGTCCTAAAGTTATGCAAGTAGGGTTGCTGAATCTTTACTATATTTCGTCAAATAGAATGGTTCTGAATTAAAATACAGTCAAAAATGTTCATTTGGTTACCCATTTACTGAGCATTTACCTGATTGCCTCACTTGCTGGAATCCTTTGGTGCTCCCTTTTCCTAACTGTGTTCTTTTGGCAACTTCATCTCTCCTGGCCTCCTTCCTCATCTGTAAAGTGAAACAGGATCTACCTCAGAGTTGCATTGTATGTGATGCACTGAAAACAGGACCTGCCACATATGCTCCAATGCCTAGCTTTCTTGAACACTACCAGGCATTGTATGGGTGATGCGAACTATGACTACTTTTTGAAGTTTTGTCTAATTGGCAATAGCAGTTCATTTTCTTCTTATAAAAATTAGTGAAATATCCCTTGCCACTTATTTTATGAATTGTCATCACTGGTCCATTTATGGTGATCAACAAGGTTTTTATACTAAATTTATATGGCTTGTTTGCCTGTTCTTTAAAAAATTTGTTTATATAACTTTAAGAAGTCTCTATATAGTCATGTATTTTTCTTTTGAGGCTTTTCAATTTCATTTTCTCCCCTTTAGAGCTTTGCAATTCTACATTATGTCTTCATTGTTAACTTTTTAAAGTATTTATTCCACCTAGTTTGCTTTATGGCTTGATGTGGATGGCTCTCTTTTTTCCAATTGCTAAACTATAATTTTGACACCATTAAATCCTTCTTGGGCTTTGATGCCCATATGGTAAATTTTTTTAGTGTCTGAACAAATTGTTCGGGATTATTTCATGTAAGACTAGTACATTTTATTGTTTGGCAGGACTAACACCCTGTAGTTTGAGAATCTTTTTGTATCCTTTCCCTCCAAATCATAAGATCTTTATTAAAATTGATAGTGTTGTCTTTTCACATTAATTTATAGATTTTTATACTAGTTCTTCCCATCCAGAAACACTCACTCATGTTAGACACAGTAACACTGTCATGAGTCAGGCTCCCACTTTGGGCAGGAAGACCTAAGACAGGGAGACATATCTGAGGGCTCATCTACTAGGTAGGTGTTTCCAGAAGGGCACATTAGGTAAGAAAATTCCAAAGAATATACAGAACACTGGTAGATTCTAGGACCTCTGGTTTGCTGTGACCAGATCAGCTAGTGGTATGGGCATTCTGGGAGAAGACACAGGAGAGTAATAACCTTCTTCACCAGAGGGATCTCTTCACAAGAGGGAGCTCTAAAGTGACTTGTCTAGGATACCACCAAAGCAGTCCAGACTACAGATTAAAAACGCTCCAGCTGCAGCACAAGCAGAGCGGAAGACAGGATAAAATAAATGTCTGAAAGACCGGACAAGATTGGTGTTTGGATGAAGACAAAGTAAGGCAGCTCTAGAGTTTGAGCTCCAAAGGAGAGCAAGCCTACCCTTAGTGACTCCCTTCGTGACTCAGGTGTGTCCTGCTTCTTACCCCACCCCTAGCACAGTTCCTCCTAGGTCTCCTGGGACTGCTTCCATGCTTCCCAACCCTTTTCCCATCACAGCACAAGCTGAAAAGGGGATTTTTGGGTACCAGCTGGGAAGCTCCAGCTTACATGGTACAATTTCAAAGGTAGATGATAGATCACATCTTGGTCAGAATGGTGGTGTCTTTCCCTACCCAACCCATCAGAGGGCTACGACCAATGAAATGAGTGGAACAAACATGTCATCTGGAGCAAAATCTTTACGAGTCATTGTGTTTTTCACCCACTTACTCTTTCCTCTGCCACCAGGCCAGCATGCGGCAGCTCACCCACTGTGGACGTAAGACACAAATGAGAAACCCTTATGGCAGTAAGCCACTGAACTTGTGTAGGCCCTGGCAACACGGCATAAGCCAGGGATAGCCGACTGATGGAGCAGACAAGATCGTTCCCCTGGCATACCTTTTATACACCTGTCATGTTCCATTAAGAATGCTCACAAATTCTATCAACAGTGGTATACGTTTAATAATCAGAATATAACCTGCATAGCTTTTTAGAATAAAAAATGATATAACCTTAGGTACATGCTTTAGGACACTTGGTTAAAGAACAAGCAATCTGTGTCTTTGATGACCACCTCAAAAGTGTGGCAAACTTCACAGTGTAACTTGAAAACAGATGTGGAGATAGACAATTACATCATGGCATGTTGTCTACAAAAGAACATTCTGACAAATAGAACACAGCACACAATTTCAAGTATTCAAGCAGTGCTTTCTGACCAAGTAAAAACCATCTAAAAACCATTGATGTATTTTGACTGGGGGAAAAAAAAATGTAGCTGCTTAGTTTTTCTAAACACAGCATTTCTTTTCCAAAATGGGACTGGCTCAGTCCAGCTTAAAAGCAGTGGAGGAATGATTCTTCCCCTTAATTGTTAAGGAAAAAAAAAAAAAAACAGCAGGGACTGTGGCACAGAAAGAATGAAATAACCAAAGGAAAAAATCAGCTTTCCATCATTGCATAGTCTCCTGAAGCAGCAAATGTGAAGGACGACACAGAAAAACCACTTCATTTTTATTCCATCCAGGGGTCATTTTTCCTATTACCTGGGCTCCCATGACATCTGGTTGCTTTGTTAAGACCACATATACCCCAACCTTCCTATCCTCAAAGAGAAGGCAGTTACCATCACCTGAAGCGCAATGAAAAAACACACACACTTGGGGACTCTCGAAAGCGGCTATTCAGTCTCTTGACAGCATATGGATACACACTGTGGGCTTGGCAAGGTGGAGACTTAAAGCAGGGTCAAAAGGGCAGCTGCCTTTAGTCCTTTGTCCAAAGGCCTGGGACAGTCTTATTCTCTCCTAGCCACTTCTCCAGGTAGGTGTCCAGGGCTCCTGCGAAGGGAAAAGGCAGCCGGGCCCAGGCCTCCTCGTAGGCCGGGCCTTCCAAGGCCAGACACCTGCTACTGCTGTTCCTTTGCTGCCCTAGGTTTGTGACAGCTGGAGCCCAGGCAAAGCAGGGAGCCCCAGGCTTTCTCTAGCTCTGAAAGCACATTGTAAACTAAAATGTACACTGTAATACAAACTTTCTGTAGCTATTAGGTGAATTTTTATAAATCAGATCTAAGATAAAAACATTTTAGAGCTGGGACTGCAGAAGCACTTGTCCAAAACAGGGAGCACCTGGCCCGAGGTGCCACGGTCTGACCATGGTTTACTGTGTTCCTTCCCTACGCGTGGTCGGAGGCTGCCACCAACTCAAACCACTGTCTCAGAGCATCGCTGAGCGTCTCGGGGAGCGCATTCACATCGCGAAGAATGATATAGAATGGGAATGGGAACTCTTCCATGTAGGATCGGATTTCGGGCATCTCTCCAGGTCCTTTAAATATTGGTACTTTAATGTCCAAGATAGAATCCTGTCGACAGAAAACATTTTGATATAAAAAGAAAAACCAAACCAGTATCCTTGGCTAGCTCTTCCCTGATCTCTTTCACTAACAATCTTTAGATCTCCTATATCAAACTCCTACATATAAAATTAGCTTTTATTACTAAGGAACAGTTTTCAGAACTCTTACTGAGGAGGCAAATCTCTTTCTGAGCACCCTTTCCAGGAAAATAGACACTGAAAGGGAGGGAGAAGGGCAGACAAGAAAATCCAATTTTCCTATAAGGATATTCTCTCATTTTCTACTTGGAGTAATTCAGTCTTCCAAACTTGTTGTCCAGGCCGTAGTGTGACTTGCAGAGACAGTGCTGTCCCTGGAACAGAACTGCCCTGTGGGCATCTTTCACTTAGCAGCCCCTGCCTCCTGCTCCGAGAAGGGCACTGCTAGGGTACAAAGAACTGGGAGAGGCCGGTCTGCAGTTTCAAGTGGACAAGGCCCAGTATCAAGGCTGCAGTGCCTGCAAGGACACAGTGCAGAGGGAAAGGATGACCCATGAGGGAGGAGTTGGCACACCTGGTGGTTAGGAGGGTGGTCTCCGAAATCTGTCTGAAATTCTGGCTTTCCTACTCATTACCTGTAACCTGTATTTCTGTCCTTCACTGTAAAGTGGGAATGATGATCCTTACCTCACTGGGTTATTCACAAAAAACTAATACAAAGTGCCTAAAACAGTGTCTGACAGAACATTAGTAGGAGTTATGATGGTGTGACCTAGGCCATATTTCAGACAGAACAGGTTGAAGGGAATCCCAACTTTTAGTAATCACTCACGCGGGAACTGGGATTGTCCAATACAACAAAAATGACAAAGATGTTAGCGTTCCGGGCGGCCTGGACTGCCGCCAGGACTCTGTCTTTGCCCTCGAGGAAAAGGCCACGTCCATCAGAGACCACCAGGAGGAGCTGTGCGGTTTCTACAGCGGAACATACAGCAGGAGAGGAAGAAGGGGACAAAACGGAAATCGCACTTTTAACAACTCAGACCTACGTGAAGACAAGTTAGTGTAAGCTTTCTCTGTATCATTAACCAAACAGATGTCTGAAACTGATGAATTCTGGATATAAGCAAAAGGGACGTCTAAGTCTATTACTTCAGATGCCCCAGTCGGACATAAAGGCTGCAAAAAGGCATATGAAGCTTCTGTCAATAAAGCAATTTCCCTGTCACATTAGATCAATTTCATTGTATAGCAGCATATGAGAAGTAAAACATTTATGGCTATAAAGTATAAAAATAGCAGTATTGAGGGGTGCCTGGGTGGCTCAGTCGATTAGGGATCCAACTCTTGATTTCAGATCAGGTCATCATCTCGGGGTCGTGAGATTGAACCCCACATTGGGTTCTGTGCTGGATGTGGAGCCTGCTTATGACTCCTTCCCCCTCCCTCTGCCTCTTGCACTCACTCAAAAAAAAAAAAAAAAAGATGGCGGTACTGAGTAGGCCATTAGAAGAAAGTGCCCAAATCAGAAACCTGGAACTGGGTTTTCCAAATTTCTTTTAACTAACTTGTGTATTTTTCTCCTCTTTGCATTTAAATGAAAACTTAAGTGGAGGGGCCATTAAAATAAATCATGAATAAAAGCGTTTAAAAAGTTTTAACTCTTAAAAAAAAAGAATTAACTCTAGTGTTTCCAGTGAAAGACTATAGTGCTTGAGGGCAGGCCTCTTTCTCTGTGAAGGAAGTTCAGCAAGTATTGAGAGGTGTTAAAGACTTGCTGCAAACAAGAAGCTTCTCCATGATATAATCACGACTGAGAGATTTCAGAAAGAGCTGAAAGAATTGGTGTGTTTCAAGCCCTAAATCAATCATCGTTGTATTAGCTGGTTTCTGAATTATGTCCTCCTCTGCTTCTGTCATTAAAATATTACAGAATGTTCTTAATACTAAGTTCTATACACCTTGCTCCTTCTTCACAACTCTGAACTCTAAGTATATACTAGTTCATAACAAAGAAGAGTTGACCCTTGAACAACACGGGTCAGTACCGTGTGAGTAGGCCCATTTATATGCAGAGATCTTACTGTAATAGTACTGCATGTATATTTTCTCTTCCCTATGATTTCCTCATGTTTTTTTTTCTCTAGTTTTATTGTAAGAATACAGTATAAAATACACATGATATGCACAATTGCTAATTAACTCTGTATGTTATCAGTAAAGGCTTCCAGTCAACAGTAGGCTATTAGTAGCTAAGTTTTTGAGGGGTCAAAGTCATATATGGATTTTCAACTGTGTATGGCGTTGGTGCTCCTAACCGCCCCCCTGCCCACCACCACATTGTTCAAGGTCAACTGTAGTTCTTTCCTATCTATTCCTCCATTGGTTATAAGCCCCATGGGTATGGGTTCAATAAAAATTTCTGAATGGATAAATGGTTGAGTACACAATGAGTGCCCACACCTCTCCAGCTCCTGCTTACCTTTTCCAAGAGAGCATACACTCTAAAAAAGACGGTCATGGGTACGGTGGGTTGAAGGAAGCAGCTTGTGAATGCACACAACAGAAAGGCATTGTGTTGATAAAGACAAAAAAGCGCAGCTCACCTGGACTGGCGTTGTGTGAGGGCTGCTCAGCAGCTGCAAACATGCTGGCCACGGACTCAAGAAACTAAACCAGAACCAGAGACAGGCCGTTATTAAACTACTGAAACTCTCTTCCCATTGTCATGGAGACTGAAATTACTCCTGGCTCTTAAGTGATGATCAAATAAGCTTCTCAGATCTAGAGGCAATGACACGGCCCCTTCCAGCCGCCTGTACAAGGCAGGGACGATCCTTGCCCTGTTGGCATCTATCCTTGGGTGCTGGCGCCCTGAAGCACAGACCTGCGTCTCTGCCACACACACCACTAGTGTTCCGTAACACACCCAAGAGGAAAAGACATACTTCCCCCGGGGTAAAGAGAAGACATCAGTAATGCCCCGAAATAAAACAGCTATCTTCTTGCAGAAGAAAACAACTGAGCAGAAAAAGGCAAGAAAACACAAAATGTCTAGTGTAGTATAAAGAAAGTGGGCTAAATCAGGGCAGACATGAAGAGGACAGAATTATCATCCTATGCTGTGTTTTGAACTGATGTCATCCTGAGCAAGTCACTGGCTGTATTTTATATCCTTTCTTCTCTAGGCTAAATTAAATGGCAGAGAAAAATTGGCCCAATGATGGGTACGGGAAGATGGTTTATTTTTGCACAAGTTCCAAATCTGTCAAAAATTAGGGAGCCAGAAAAATTAGTGACACACTGTTCATCTTTGAGGAACGGAGAAATAAGTCATACCTGTTTGCTAATGGGTGCCAAGGAAGTTTCTATTCCAGTGGTGTCTTAGGCTGAAGTTTAGAACTATTCTCCACTGGAAATTTTACCTGTCCTAAAATCATACTGGGGAGGAAAGAGTGCTAAAAATTATGTCTCTGGGGCACCTGTGTGGCTAAGTCGGTTAAGTGTCTGCCTTCAGCTCAGGTCATGATCCTGGGGGGTCCTGGGATTGAGTCCCGAAGGAACCCAAGCTCCCTACTCAGCAGGGAGCCTGCTTCTTCCTTTCCCTCTCCCTCTGCCCCTTCCCCCAACTCGTGCTCTCTCTCGCTCTCAAATGAATAAAATCTTTTAAAAAAATTATTTTAAGTTAAAAAATAAAAATTATGTCTCTCCCACACTTGCTTAAGAATGACTGTGCAGAGGACACTGATGTTGTCAGCATACCTGAGCAATCTTGGTTTTCTTTTGTTGGAATTTACAGAGTCGCAGAATCTTGGACCCTGAGGAATCACTGAACTGTTCATGGAATGGATGTAACAGCTTTACGGACTCTCCAAAACTAGAGAGAGAAAAACCAAATACAATGGGAGTTAATTTTTGTGTGATCAACATAACAAAAGGAGGCTGATTTTTCCCACTGGGATTTGAAGGCACCCTTACCTGCACACGGCAATCTGACCCACTTCCAGGAGGGTTAGAGCATTTCCAATCACCGCCAAAGATTCAAATGCCAGCTATGAAATACAAAGTTAAGGGTTGAAGGAATCAAAATATCCTCTAGATCAGTGCCTCTCAACCTTTTTTATACCAAGAGTGCCACGAAAATGTTATTTTTGCATGACCCACAGGGAACATCAACATGGCTATTCACAATCAACCCAGAGGCCATGGTGGCCCTAGACCCTCGCTAATACTACACATCCTGAAACCCAGAATCCATTACACTAGTAGCAAAGGTCTGCTCTAGACATCATCTAATAAAAGTGATCCTAGGAGATTTGGTCCCTAAAATTTTTAGAAGTTTTCCCGGGGGGGAGAGGGGAACACTACATAAAAAGCAATCTCTTATGGGTAAAAAATTTTAAAAATCAATTTATTTTAACCCATACGTAAATGACAATATAGTTTTAGAATTTAAATTTCATTAAAAGATGATACTTGTAGCAACTAACATCTACTGAACACATATCAAGTGCTAGGCATTAAACTGAATTAAACTCATTTAATTTTCACAATTCTGTATGAAGTACTGTTATAATTCTCATTTTTCAGAAGATGAAACTGATACATAAGAAGTAAATAAATTGGTCAACATCGTGAGGTAAAAAGTGAGGAGCTTGGACCTGAACCTGAGTTCAGAGGTCACTCTCTAACTTTTTCCAACCAAGCACATGTAGAGGTTTAGGTTGCTCATTGGTTCATACTAGGTAATAGCATCACTGCAAACACATCCCTCTTCAGTGGTCATAACGGTGGTAGCCTAAGTAATTCCATTCAGGCTCTTAAGTCTTGTGAATACTAACAGAGCACTAACTCCAGATAATTTCAGACTTAAAAAGATGTACACTGAACCCTTTAAAAATCAATAATATTCAGATAGGTTGTACAAGATCGTAAAAAAATAGTTTAACAGAACATTGCATTTTGTGGAAAACAAACATTGTCAGAGTTACTCTGCTGCAGCTAGAGCACAGCAAGGCTGAAAAACAAAACAACTTAAAAGGCCTCCAACAGGACGGGACCTAATTATTTGAGACATCCTGAAACTGCCCTTTTGACTTCTTTTAAAAATTTTAGGTCTTCTCAAACATGGTATCACATTCTCAGAACAGTACTTGGTATTTCAAAGTGCTTTTTGCCAGAACATATTTTTGGTGGCCATGGAGCATGGCTTGGTGTCAATTACTCATCAAATTAGCTCAGTGCTTCCTTACCTGTTTGGTATGGTTGTCCACCATACTAGAAGAGTCATCGATGGCCAAACAAATCTGATACTGGCGTTTACTGGGCTTGGTCCTTCGAAGCCAAATCTTGTCTTTCCGAAATTGACTAGCAATGTATGGAATGACCTTCCGCATATTTAGCCGCTTCCCGGTTCGATAGTCTCCTCTATTAAATTTATCCAAATGGGGTCAAGATTAGTTAACAACAGCTCATCCTCTGATAATTTTTTTAAAAATAGAATCCATTGTCATACCTTATAACCAAAAATACCAAATAACCAGTAACCCGGCACACTCACGTGTCACTGTCAAATGAGACTTGAGGGCAGCCAGAAAAACTGGATATGTATGTGGCAATAATAATTAGGTCCTTCTAGGTAAGCTAAGACACACTTTAAAAATTAGAAAAATATGTTTGCACTGATTAAATCTTAGACTCTTTTCTGTTCAGAAACTATGAGTTTGGATAAATCTTTGAAAAGATCTAGGTGAGTAACACGTGCAGCAAGCCCATACACCCATGCAAAGGCTCAGCCAATTTTCCCATCAGATGTTAACGAATCAAAGGAACTGCATTAATACCGAACTTCAAAGACACCTCAGTGTTTCCAGATAATATGAAAAAGGGTATGGAATAACATATTGATGCCTGTGCAGCTCAAATGGCCACCTCAAGCCAGCACTTTAAGTGGTTAAGGTGACCCTGCCATCTTGTCAGGGCACTGTGAGTGAGTCCAGTGGAGAAAACTTACTTCAGCTTGGCTGCCTGGGTAGGCTCTAATATGAGACGAAGCTGCTCACACAACTGTTGTGAAAGAGGCGCAGTTAAGGCCAGGTAACTCTGCCACATCTCAGCTGCAGCCTTCTCCTGTGACAATAAAGTATAAGTTACCCAGAGAACGTCAGAGCCAGCCAAAGTCATTACAGCAAGAGGAGGCTTGAAACAGAGCAGTAGAAAACGACCTACATGAACTTTGTCAACAGAAGCTAATTTGAGAGCTTCTCTTAGCAAGCCACCAGCTTGTTCACGTCCTTAAAAATGTCTCCTCTTCTAACAAAACCACAACCCTCAGTTCCAAATGAGAAAGGATGAAAAAGGCAGAAAATAATGGAATTTATGACCAAATCAACACTTTATTTTCACCACCTACAAAGGCACTTTGTGTGGGTAGGAAACTGAATGGGTAATGATCCAGCCACGTAACTGTGGGCTCTCAGGGTCATGTTTCAAAAGCAAAAGTGACGAGTGCAAATCTCTCAACAGTGTGATTATTTCCTAGACACAAAGCTCCAACTATGGCAGAGCCCTCATACAGGTCTGTAGTAGGAATGATGATAGCAGGCACAAAATACAAACATGTACATATACAGTAAATTTAGGATGTAGAGTCCTAATTAAAAATGAAGCTTCTGGTTAATCTATGCTACCACATTAAGTGAGCCAGCAACATTCCAGGTGGCCTACTCTGAGGATGACACATTTCGACCCATTTTACAATCACTGTCCTATCTGCTGTATCTATTATAGAGTGAACAATAGAAATTAAAGGAAATAAATACATCAGCTTTTCTGTTTTAATTAAGCTAAATATCGAGCAGCAACGTACACAGAAAGCAATGGATAGACTTAGGCTCCATATACTCAGTCCCTTCTACAAAGGTAATTGGTGCTAAGAACCTGTTAAGCTTGCTATATCTTTAGAAACAAACAAAAAAACCCAAGATTATCTTATGAAAAGACCAGTGACTTACTTCTTCTGGGTCTCCAGACTCATGTGGCTGCCACATTTCCAGCTGTCTCTCCAGCTCCTGTCTTAGCTCACTGATGTCTTTTAAAAAGGGCTAAAAAGAAAAAGCCACAGATAAGAGGCAGCCTAGGTTGAAATCACCAACTCATTATCACTGGCTGCCTTCTTCCAAGCAGTATGAACTATAAATACATACCCCTAAGACACAAAGCTTAAGCAATTTAATGGCACAATAAGGAGATGCCAGACAACTAGTCTTCTGCTTCCCATTTTGCAGACAAGATAAAGGAAATTTTACCATTTAGAAGAAATCCATCCAGCAAAATAAAAACAAAAAACCCACAAAACTATTAATATCAAAATGTTCTTTGATTAATCGAGACTGCTATTAAGTCAAACGACTAGGGAAAACTCCATTAAATCTGCTCTTCCTAAAATGCAGGCATTAATAATGCCAAAGATTTTCGCTACTTCATCAGCATAAATTGTGAACTGTCCCTACAGGCTTCTCACACAAGGATGCTGGACATGAGAAGAGTAAATGTGACAGCCTGAGACTGGAGGACCAGACCCACCATCATGGTCAGGTCAGGACAGACCACCCACTATGACGCTGGGACAAAGTGCTGGAACAGTGTTATCTGTTTTGAGAAAACTTTGATAAGGATAAGATAACCCCAAACAACCAGATGTTCCATGAAGTTCTAAAGACAAAAATTTAAAAGCAGTTTATAATTACATTTTATTAACTTATTAAAGCAGTAATTTGTGAACATTTTTGTACCTGGAAAACTGTGTCCATGAGGAACTGATGGGCTGTGTGAATGGTTGAATCTCGGCTTCTCTCTGGTTTCTCCTTCTCTGTCTCTTCATGTGATAGGTTGATCCTGGGATCTTGGTCTTCTGTTTTAACAGCTTGGGTCTCCACCTCCATCTCATCAAAGCCTATTTGCATAAAGGACAGAGTTTTACTTACCATAAAATTACAGAGACTGACCCTTCACGACTGCCTGCCTAACAATTACTCAAACCTCACTCCTTCAGTCCCCACCAAATTTCCACATATGGGCTCCACAGGTTCCTTCTCTTTGGGTCAGGCACTGCCAATTCTGACTCCCCTAACCTCCCCACTGTGATATCGAACGCAGCTGTTCTGCAAAGAAGGGAAATGGGGGAGACTCCCATTTACCCTGATAAGCCTTGTAGAACTGTGTGATTCTTTAAACTACATGCATATAGAACTTTGATAAAAATAAAAACTAAAGTCATAGTTCCATTCTATTTATGAGGAAACTGAGGCAAAGAAAATATTAATAATAAGCCATAACCTATAAGGTAAGGAAGAGGCAAAGTCTGGATTTTGAATTTTCATCAGAGTTGTGCCATTCCCACTGTCATACAATAGCTGAGCATTGACAGTTCTAAAACCCAAGAAGACAAGAAGAAAGCAGGAAAAAAAAGGTTTTTGAGTTGGGCAAGTTCTTTTGAATTTGCATTTATTCCACTGCTGATAAGGTTATTTTTTAATGTGTTAAATCCATAGTTTATCTCTTTTTCTTTTTTTTTTTTTAAGATTTTATTTATTTTTGACAGAGTATACAAGCAGGGGAAGCAGCACGGCAGAGGCAGAGGGAGAAGCAGGCACCCTGCTCAACAGGGAGCCAGATGTGGGGCTCGATCCCAGGACCCTGGGATCATGACCCGAGCCGAAGGCAGACGCTTAACTGTCTGAGCCACCCAGGCGCCCCTCTTTTTCTTTTTTTAATATATTGCCTCGTAAAAGCACTTGGTCAACTCTGAAATGGAACTGTATGGAAGAAGCGTGGTTACTTTTTCACATGCATTTTCCCCATTCTATTTCTTTAAATATTTTACTGCATTTTATGCTAATATTCTATATTTCCACATAACTGAAAACCCTTCTCTAATAATCAAGAGTGTTTCTTCTGGTCATAACTGCAGTGTACTATTTTGTTTTCTACATATTTAAAGAAGACTGAAGGCATTTTGCCTGAATCTCAGGTTTCTGAGGTCTCCTTGAAGGACAGTGGCTGCAACACCACTCTTCCACCTTTTGACTCCCAAGTGAAATACAGTGGAATTATCACAGGTACACGAACACCTACTCCGTGGGTTAGGACGGGGAAAGAACCAACCAGATCAGACCACATTACACGAGAAGTGACTTTTCTGAGTCAGGGAGCTTAGGAGGGATCTGCTCACTGTAGGGCTCACCAGGGCTCGCTGTGGTCCCTGACGTGACCGCCTCCGGCTTTAGGTGCTGCATGTCTGCTGCCCGGAGTTGCTCCTCCTCCGTGTCCACGAAGGTATCCTCTGTCCCCTCCTCCTGACCCCTGCTGGAACCCTTTGCGGACTGCTGCTGCTCCTTGCTGGCCACATCTGCCAATAGAGCACACAGACACATAAAGAGCCTAGGTCTTCCCAGAACAAAGTAATCAAGAGTGGGTATGGTTTGTCATTTTTAGCCTCCAAGATTTTACTCATGCTGGTTCTCTACTGACCAGCTATGGGGCATGAACATGGTACTTGGCTTCTCTGTGCCTTGGATGCCCTACTGACCTACTAATGTAACTGCTGATTCTCTACCACAAAAATAGGATGCTTAGCTAGGTTTTTACTGCTATTACAAGAAACCGAACCAGAAGAAACAGGCTAGACACATGACTCAGAGCAGTTAATGGAATTATCCTCCATTACCAAATTATGAGTGGAAACTAATGATTAAGAATATAATGCAGGGGCGCCTGGGTGGCTCAGCCGTTAAGCGTCTGCCTTTGGCTCAGGTCATGATCCCAGGGTCCTGGGATCGAGCCCCGCATCGGGCTCCCTGCTCAGCGGGGAGCCTGCTTCTCCCTCTCCCACTCCCCCCGCTTGTGTTCCCTCTCTCGCTGTGTCTGTCAAGTAAATAAATAAAATATTTAAAAAAAAAAGAATATAACACAGGACACAGAAAAACCAATGTTGAGGATGAGCTCTGTGATCTTGGACAAGTTCTTAAACTTGTTTGGTCTCAGTATGCTCATCTATAAAATGGAAATATTGTAGCTCCTAAGATTATTGGAGAAATTTCATGATCATTCAGCAACGACTCAGAATAGTGTTTGGTACAAAGCAAGAGCTCGATTCATGGTAGCAATTATTACTACTGTTTTATTTTTCTAAAAAGTGAAGATACAAAAGAAATGATGCTCATAGATAAATACTGTCAACACTAGTTTACATGTTAGGAATAAAACATTAAAAAGTCACCAAGAGATTATTTTTTTCTCTTTTCACTTATGGGAAAAACAAGCGTTTCTAGTTCACAGCTCTAGCCGTTGCAGAGAGTGACCTCACAGTGACTATGAAGGAATGTCCAGTACTCAGAAACCCTGAGATTAGCACTAGGTTTGGATGTGGCAAACTGTTATCAAGGATATGTAAAAGACTTACACCAGACTCCAAAACCCTGAACACTTGCACTTGCCACAGATACTTTTTTATACCAAAACCAAACTGCATTCCTGCATAATTCTTATTAAAGAGAAAACAGTTAAAAAAAAAAAAAAAAGCCATTACCCATCCCTAAGATGAATTTGCTTATCTGCTGGGTACACAGTCATACGGCTTAAATTCTCACAGAGAGCTCAGTGACCAAAGGAGAAGCCTTCCCTGAACCATACCGTATGTCTGTGCATCGTAAGGGTCACTGCCTTCTTTAATGTGCTCAAACGCATCTGCATCCTCCACTTGGGCCTCAGGTTGGGCTGGCCCCTGCTCAGTGTGGCTCTCCATATCCACAGTCCTCAGCCGCTTATGCACATGCTCATTGTAATCACCCATGGAGCGTTCATTGTCGGCCTGTCCAGGTTTCCTCTTGAAACTCTGTGGGGATAGGTGGAAATTCATTAGAGCTATGTCTGTAATGGCAAAACGACTAATGTCCATCCACAGGGGGCAAGTTAACTAAATGAGGCACAACTACAGAAAAATGGAATTTAATGCAGCTGTTAAGAATAGGCAGATCTCTATACACAAATATAGAACGATCCGTATGATATACTTTATATCTGGATTAAAGGCAAGGAAGAAACAGACATCCATAAGTTACATATGCGAAAATATGTGTAAAATAAGACAAAACTGGTAGCACCAATCTTCTCTTGCGTGGCTTGAAGACAGGAATAAGATGGAAGCTTTTTAGGGGATTACTTTTTATATATGAACTTCATTTCATGTTCATGAATTATACCCCGTTCAAAAAAACCCCTAAGTTTTAGGGACACCTGGGGGCCTCAGTCAGTTGAACATCTGACTCTTGATTTTGGCTCAGGTCATGATCTCGTGGATCATGAGATAGAACCCTGTGTCAGGCTCTGTGCTGGGCACACAGTCCACTTGGAATTCTCTCTCTCTCTGCCCCTCGCCCCACTCACACTTGTGCTCTCAAATAAATAAAATCTTTTTTAAAAACCTAATTTTTAAAACACAAAAGAGTAAGGACAGTGGAAGAAAGACTGGCTAGTACTGGGCAACAGCAGCCAACACCTGGCTCTTAGGCTGCGTAACAGAAATAGGGAGGGAGGGAGGGAGGGAGGGAGGGAGGGAGGGTGTGTGTGTGTGTGTGTGTCTCTACAGACCCCCAGTTGTGTGTGTGTGTGTGTCTCTCTACAGATCCCCCCAGTGTGTGTGTGTGTGTGCGTGTGTGTGTGTGTGTCTACAGACCCCCACAGTTGTGTGTGTGTGTGTGTGTCTCTCTACAGACCCCCCCAGTGTGTGTGTGTGTGTGTGTCTCTCTCTACAGACCCCCACAGGGAAGAAGCCCAGGGTCCTGATTTCCTTGCCATGGTTGCCATCATGTTTGGTGAGACGGGGGCATTGCTGTTTTTAAACCACTGTACTCAGGGCATCTTTTCCATGCAGCCTGCACCTAAGTTCAGCTGAAGAGGGCTAGAGACCTGTGTGTTTTTCCTGGTCTGTTTCTGGGAAGCCAACCGGGCGATGAAGTTGGATTCATGGCCTTCTGCCTGGTTTGCATCCGCAGCTCCACTCCCGTGTTCCTATGAAATCCAAGCCACAAGAGAATGAGGATGGAAGATGCTGTACAAGCACCTGGTTACTGTGCCATATTGCACGAAGCTTCTCTATTATTCTCTCTGAGTCACACAATACCTGCCTCCCTGCTCTGGAAACTCACCCATGACTAAGGCCTGGACTGTGGGCAAAAGCAAGAGCATCTAGATATAGATGTTACCATCTCGAGTGACTTTGCTGTGTAAGGCTGATTAGTTCCTTGTTTCCAGGACTGTAATGACTTACTCTGAATGCAGGACAGACCTCAACCAGAAACCATCCTTTGCCATCAACCACCTATGTACCCCTGAGACTGTCATTTCACTTTACTGTGGCTTACTTAACTCAAATATAAAATGGAGAAAGTAATAACAATAATCAGCTGTCTTAGAGTACTATTATGAGGACCTGAAGTAATGAAAATGCTTAGCACCTACCTAATGGGTGCTCAGTAAATGTGGTGGGGGGTGTACAAGAAGTATAAGCAGGTGTTATTACTGGTGAGAAAACTGGGCTCAAAGAGGCTTAAGGAGCTGTTCAGAGTTACCACTGTAAGTAGCAGGTCCTCTGACTTTCAGTGCTCTTTCCACAGCATGCCAGTGGCCTGAACTGTGGTCATAAACAGAACACATCACTCTGGCTCAAGGAACAAAGTGCTTTGCTTTTTAAATTAAAACCTTTGGAGGGGTGCCTGAGTAGCTCAGTCATTTAAGCATCAACTCTTCATTTTGGCTCAGGTCATGATTTCATGGTTGTGAGATTGTGCCCTGGGTTGGGTTCTGTGCTGAGAGCTGGAGCCTGCTTAAGATTCTCTCTCTCCCTCAGCCCCTCCCCATATGTTCATGCGCTCATTCTCTCTCCCTCTCTTAAAAACAAACAAACAAAAAAAAAAAAAAAAGAAACACAGTACTGGCTCTAAAGTCTAAATTCAACCTATCTTTACTTGGGAGCTTTCTAAAAAATAACATGAACCTGATTCTCCCATGAAGTACTACCAGTCTAACAGCTCTTTCTCTTTAAGCAGAATACTTAAGTCCGGTGTGTAGCCAATATTCTAGGATCTGTTCTGAGATGCACATAAAAGTAGGTACCCGATCACTTTCTCAAAGGATGGAAGATGATCTCTTTCGATGTCAACAGAACAACATCACACATACACCAACTACTGCTAAACAGACGGGTGATTTCACCCAGGGAAAAGAAACCCTCCTAGAGGCAGCCGGCAGAGGCAATGAGGGCCTATCACCTCCTTTCCCTGCTCCTTCTCAGGCGCGGCTCCAGCCAGCTCCACAGCCTGTGCGCTCTGCACGCTCTCCAACCCGGTCTGCCCACAGGAGTCGTGTTCCTTCCTCTCCGTGGCCTCTGGCACCTGCTCCCCTGTGTCAGAGTTCTCCCCATCTTCTTCTTCTTCTTGCTTCTGCAGGGTAAGCAGACACCACATTGACATGCTCTGGGGGAAGAATATGAGGCAGCGGAGTGGACGGGGGTGGGGGGTGAGGGGTGGGTCCTGCAACAAGCAGGTGCCCTACTCCTCAGCGTGCAGGGAGGGTTATCAGGCAGAAAGGGTCTTAAACAGAAACTTAATGCTGCTCAGCAGCGCCACCTGGTGATAGAGAAGTATCCTAAAAGATTCTGCTAGGAATAAAGTAACCTCTCCTATTACTTTTAACTTGAGACAAGCCAGACACTCCACAGCACCTGGGGCTGGAGACCTTGGTCAACAGGAACACCATTCTCTGCACTGTCCTCACTGGCTTCCTTGTCCTTGTCCTCCAGGGACTGCCGCTCATCCTCGGAGTTTTCTTCAGGATGTTCAGCAGTATCTTTGCCTTGGTCATCAGCTCCTGTGTCCATCTCTTCCTCCCCCTCGCCCTTCTCCTCTTCACTGGGGCCTTCTTCAGGCTCATGTTGACCCTGACCTTCACTGTGGTCAGCCTCGATCTCTTCCTTTATTTCCTCAACTTCAGGATCTGCTTCTTCAGTATCCATTGGCTTTTCTTTAATTTCCAAAGGATTTTCTTCTAGATAGATACAACAAAAAGTAGAAACACAGAATTCAACATGATTTAACATGGGATCATTTTACACAAACTTTGTTATTAGTCTCGAACCAGGAATTGGCAAACTATGGCCCCCAGGGCCAAATCTAGCTGATGTGCCTCTGTAAATAAAGTTTTACTGGAATATAGACACATCTATTTGCTTACCTTTGTGTTTAGCCCACCCATTCTGTATTGCCTATGGCTGCTTTCATATTACTACAAAAACAGAATGGAGTTTTTGCAACCCTTGTTGCAGTTTATGGCCTATAAATTATGGTATATTATCTGACCCTTTACAGAAAAAGTTTGCTTACCCCTGCTCTAAATTGTATGTATCTGTTACATACAATTGTCTAGATGGTGCATTTCACTAAAAAAATTCTAAGTAATCTGCTAAAAAAAATCCTAAAATCCAACACAACAATAGGAAACCAAAGATAGGAAAGGATATTATCCTTGGGAATAATTGACAGACATCCGTCTTTATCATACACAGAAAATACAACATACATTCAATGGAAACAATCCTATTTGGAAAAGTTTTATTTATTAAAAGAACATTCCTAGGGGCGCCTGAGTGGCTCAATCAGTTAAGCGTCTGCCTATGGCTCAGGTCATGATCCCGGAGTTCCAGGATCGAGCCCCACGATTGAGCCTCACATTGGGCTCCCTGCTCAGTGGGGAGTCTGCTTCTCCCTCTCCCTCTAACCCTCCCCCCTCTCGTGTTCTCTCACTCTCTTAAATAAAAAAAAAATTTTTTTTTAAGATTTTATTTATTTATTTGACAGAGAGAGACATAGTGAGAGTGAGCACAAGCAGGGGGAGTGGGAGAGGGAGAAGCAGGCTTCCTGCAGAGCAGGGAGCCCGATGCGGGGCTTGATCCCAGGACCCTGGGATCATGACCTGAGCCAAAGGCAGACACTTAACAACTGAGCCAGCCAGGCACCCCATCTCTTAAATAAGAATCTTAAAAAAAAAAAAAATAAAACAAAAGAACATCCCCATACTTTGGACACGTCAGAAATCACGGTTAATTTGTTAACAAATAATTCTTTAAAGTATTGCTTCTTAGCTTATATACACAATAGTTTAAAGTGAGCTTGAGTTTTTCTAGAGTAAATAGCTATTACACCCTCAATGGATTTTATTTTTTATTTTTATTAAAGATTTTATTTATTTATTTGACAGAGAGAGACACAGCGAGAGAGGGAACACAAGCAGGGGGAGTGTGAGAGGGAGAAGCAGGCTTCCTGTGGGGCAGGGAGCCCAATGTGGGGCTCAATCCCAGGACCCTGGGATCATGACCTGAGCCGAAGGCAGACGCTTAACGGCTGAGCCACCCAGGCGCCCCTGCCCTCAATGGATTTTAATTTTCAATTTTATCCTTGCTTACTTGTTGGAATTTAAGGTTGACATCAGATTCCAAAATTATATGGTAGTGAAATGGCCTCAGAAGCAGCAACTTATACAATGCTAAATAAGTCAGCTAGAATTTTTTTTTCTAAGTAGGCTCCATACCTTGCATGGAGTCCAACATGGGGCTTAAACTCACAACCCTAAGATCAAGACCTGAGCTGAGATCAAGAGTTGGACGCTTAACTGACTGAGCCACTCAGGCACCCCAAAATTCAGCTAGAATTTAATATAAGAAGTCTGGCCTTCATAGACATTGGGAGATTTTCTTTTAGCTTTCTTAATAAAGCTATAGGAAAATGAAAACTAAAAAAAAAGTAAGTTATAGATTCAGACAGTGAAGACTTGTTCTTAGCATGAGGAAAGCCTCTATCAAATCTTCAACCAAATGATTCTGGTTAAATAGCAAGTTCACAAATTTAAATTACTAAATTAAATTTAAAGCATGAAAACAGAGCCATATACTTACCTCCTAGATTTAACAGATATAAATATTTTGTCATATTTATATGAAACTTCAGTCACTTGTTTTTAAGAAATAAGTGGTTCTGGGTACAACTCTATGGATTCTGGATGCCTCTGCCCTTCCTACTTCCTCAGAGGTCACCATAACCTGAAGTTGCTGTGTTTTATTCCTATGTTTTCCTACATTTGATGTACCCATTAATAACATATAATATTAAACTTTTATGTAAATGGTACCTCTTTCATAACTTGCTAATTTTGTCCAATATGGTGTTTAAAAAAGTTTAATAGCTTATCTATGTAACCGATTCATTATGAAGCAGAGTGAGGCTAGCTCTTATTTTTCTGTGTGATTACCCACCATGACTGGGGACCTTCTATTATAGAGGCATTTTCTCTACAATGCTTCCAATACCAGACAGCTCTCCCTAGGGAAGTCACTCAAACTGAACAGTGGGTGACAGATAGATTACTGTCAAGTGCCCTGTGATTTCTCTTCATTATTCAATTTCATTCCCCGTAACAATGACTTCACATTTCAAACTAAACACACAACATAAGCATAGCAATCAATAACTGAAACAATCATTTCTCTAAGAGAGCTGAAAGTAGGTTCCACAAGAGGCCTACATATTCCCAGACTGCAGTGTTTACCTCAACCCATAACATGGGACATCAAGATGGTGGTGGGGAAATGAAGCTCTGTGGGATGAAGCACCACCCAGGTACCATACTGCTAAAACACAGGACAGGAGAGGAAATTAATGACAAAAACCTGCTGGTTTACTTTAATTCTACTCAGCTTACACTTTAAGTCTAACTCAGGTGAGAAACACTACAGAGAAAGCGAACAATTTTCTCAAACTGGAATTGAGCTGACCAGACATGATTTATGACCTGGCCATGACATGGCATGAAGAAATTGATTACTGCTCATTTTCAGTGAATTCCAACTGGTCTCTTTAGGTTTTGAAAGACACACCTCCTTCTTCATGGTCTGTGTCCTCACTACCGTTCTTGTCTTCACTGTCGAGGTTCAAGTCGTCTGGAAGGTCCAAGGCCTCAGGTTCTGGCAGCTTCTCCTGATTGCCATGGTAAGGGTCTACCTCATTCTCATCATATTCCCTCTTTGGACAATGGAGAGAACAGGAAAAAATAAAACTTTTTAAAAAAGTAGCATCTGCATATAATTAGCTCTAAGCAGTAATGCTAAAAGAATACAAAGTCTCTTCTCTAAAGTTTCCCCCACACTTTAGAATTTTACTAATGCTTCCAGAATTTTCATGCTGGAATTTCAAACTTCACTTTCTGTGCAGGTTCTCCACCGATAAGAGGTACTGTGTTACTTAATTTCAAAAAGGAAACTAAAGTTTATGAGGAGATATATGGAAAAGAATAACAGAATTGAGCTTCCAAACTCCAGCATGAGCCCAAACAGCATGAAGACCGCCTCATCAGTAACCAAGTATTAGATATTTTATGTCCTGTTAAGAGACTTTGTAACATGTTCTTTTATGAGGCAATGGGAAAACAACTGATGAATAGGAAAAAAAAATGTCTTGAGACTCCCCAGGAGTTGTGTGGTGTAACAGCCCTGGCCTGGAATCAGGGGTGGATGGGCTTCAAATCCTCATCACCTCATCTATTTGTTCATTAATTTTGTCCTGGTCTGGTCCATCATCAGCAACTTCTGCTTCTTCCTTTTCTTCCTTCTTATCTTGGCTTTTATCTCTGTTTGACTTCCCAGCATCCAAGTTGTCATCTTTGGCAACAAGTCCACAATCTTCCTAAATGTCAAAGGAAGAAAACAACACAAAATCATTACGCTCAATCTAAGAAACTACTTTCATATAGATTGATTCTACCTAAAGTACCTCTTAGGCATGTAGAATTTCTGCCTGTTGGGCCAATGCCATGGAAATATCCAGCTGACAGGGTGTCCTTCATGACCTGGAAAGAGCAGTCTGGCTTGGCCCAGACAGCCGCAGTAATAGCAGGTGTGTGAACAGTGGAATGGGTCACACTATGCTGCTGGGGAGTCCCACCCAGCCCCAAACTTCTTAAGCAGAGAGATGGAGAAGTTCAGTGGTCAACAGCAGAATCAAAGCATTTGCACTGAGTCTTCTTAACTTCCCTCCTCCATAACACATGGGACGGCCCAGATAAGACCATTCTTCTGGTTCTGAATACAATCAAGTAAGATAGATTAAAGAGGAAAAAAAAAAGAGGAATGAAAGAAAGAAGAAAAACAAAGAAAAGGAAGAGCAGTAAATGACAGGGAGTGGTAGCTGGTGGGAAGAATGTCTCCTCTCAACCTGGGGACTACAGGATGGGGGGAGTCTTTTAATTACCTCATCCATTCCTGGTCCTGTTTCTTCAGTTTTACTGTCTTCTTCCTCTTCATCTTCCTCCTCATCGTCGTCATCACCCCAAAGCCTCTCATCTAGTTTGTCAGCTTCCTCACCATTCAGATCGCCCATCTGTTTATCCAGGTCTCCGCCCTCACTATCTGATTTCCCATCATCCTCTTCTGAAAGGGAAGGCACTGAGCTTAGTCAGGCAAATCCCCAAACTGACTGGTCCATGTGTGCAGAAGAGGCATGGACCCACTACCTGGCAAGTGCCCCACCTGAGATTTACTGCTTGTGTTTAAGGAACACTGTATAGGCAGATGCCTTTAGATATGCTGAAGTAGTCCTACTGTGTTTTACAAATGATTTGAAGGAAAAAAGAAGTCTGTAATGTGGGATATTAACAAACAGAAGGGTGGTGAAATAGCTGTCAAGGTGTCTACTTCTGATGCTGGGGGGAATATTCATTATGAGATTCAGCAACTTCCCTAGGTTTTGGTTTCTTATCTGTGAAATGAAAGACTTACACCATATGATTTCCAAGGTTTCTCCCCATCTTCAACACACTATACACTTCTATTTTATCCAACATCTAACATCATGTGTCTAACTCAATCAGAATTTTCTTGCCATTGTTTTTGCTCAAGGTCTACTGTGCCAAAGGTTATATTCTTGTGCTGCTTAGGCAAGTGTGCACTCTTCTACTCTACAGTCAACTTTCATTTCTGCAAGATCTTCACTTACAATAAGACATGATATCTCAAATTAAGCTCTGGACAGAAATTTAGGGCAATAACCGAATTATGGAACAAACATAAGACAGGTGATGATGTGCCATAAGAAATCACATTCTCAAACAATTTGTAATGAGAGGGGAATGTTCATGTTAAATGAAAAAAGCAGACTATAGTGGCGCATGGGTGGCTCAGTCGGTTAAGTGTCCAACTCTTGATTTTGGCTGAGGTCATGATTTCAGGCTTGTGAGATCAAGCCCTACATCAGGTTCTGCGCTGGGCATGCAGCTTGCCTAAGATTCTCTCTCTCCCTCTCTCTCTGCCCCTTACCCCCGCTTTCTAAAAAAAGAATAAAGAAAAAAAGCAAACTATGAAACTATGGTGTGTGTGTGTGTGTGTACACACATATGCAATATATGGAAAAAATAAACTAAAATTTATTAAGTGGTTTGGGTGGTAAGCCTAAGGGCTATCTATTTCACTCCTGCACTCTTGTTCCAAATCATCTGTAACAAATGTCTACTGTTTTTATAAGGTTTTTTTTTTTTTTTTAAGAAACTACCCTGACCAATTTACTTTTTTTTTTAAAGATTTTATTTATTTATTTGAGAGAGAGAGAATGAGAGATAGAGAACACGAGAGGGAAGAGGGTCAGAGGGAGAAGCAGACTCCCTGCTGAGCAGGGAGCCCGATGCGGGACTCGATCCCGGGACTCCAGGATCATGACCTGAGCTGAAGGCAGTCACTTAACCAACTGAGCCACCCAGGCGCCCTGACCAATTTACTTTTGAGCTGAGAGCCAAGCTCTGTTAGATATCTCTCTTTGCTCTTTCAGGCTTCCCTGAAGGGTATTCCATCACTGCATCTAGCACATGAGGCAGCCAAAGTACCAGTCAACGTCTCAGTTTACTCAGAAGAATCTCCAAAACTGACTACAGACTTCTGCTTCAGTGGAGAGAGTGATGAAACAGGTATATGCTGATGTTGTCATTTGCAGTTGTGCAGAGTGATAAACTTGTTCCAAAAGATTATAATAGGCTCCTTATTGGGAACATGTAATTTCCCAGATAAAAAATATATATACATATATATTTTAGATAAAATATTTTTTAAAAACAAGAATGAAGTGACAGATAATTGCAAACCTTGATCTTCAAGTTCCCCATCATGCATTTTCCCATCAAAGTCTTCGGACATCTCAATGGCATTATCCTCGCCCTTAATGTCTGGTTTTGAGTCTGGATCCTCTTTATCCTTTTCTTGACCTTTATGAAATGTATCTTCTGCCTGTATCAAAAAGTAGCATAGGAAAAAATAAACATTGTAACTTTGCTAATGTTTATTCAACTCTAAATAGAATATAAATATTTAAATGCCAACATTAATGGTAAAAGTTAACTCTGGGGAGAGAAAAAGGAGAACCAACAGGAATAACCACACACAGTAATTTCTGATTTGCTTTAATATGTCTGTAATTTCCAGTTTTACTACATTGGGATTAGAGAATATAGAATTTTGCTGATGGTTTCTTCATGTGAATTGTTAAAAAAAAAAAATCCAGACATTGAAAAGAATATGCATTCTTTCAAAAAAAGAATATGAATTCTTAAGAATAAGAAGGATACAAAAATTCAATCTTACTGTGTTGTCCACGGTTTTAATATTTTTATCATTTTGGTCTCTCATATATAGTAACTGAATGTAATTTTGTTCACTTTTCCTTAAACTACATATTCCTATATACTCTAGGTGATATCTGGGGCAGAAGATTCATGATTGTTCTCTTATTAAGGTTGGATTTTAAAAGTGCTTTTTAAAAATACAAGCATAATAAAATCCCATCAAAATAATTCTAAGCAAAACAGAAAGTAAGTTTTCCACCACCACCATCCTCCAAAACTCCCAAAGAAATTAGTATCGGTGACATTCTGGTCCATCTTTTTATCCATGAATACACCTAGGTGATCTGTATCAGTACCTGTCTCCCACTATCTTTTTATTTTTTTTTAAGATTTTATTTATTTATTTGACAGAGAGGGAGAGACACAGCGAGAGCAGGAACACAAGCAGGAGGAGTGGGAGAGGGAGAAGCAGGCTCCCCGCTGAGCAGGGAGCCTGATGCGGGGCTCGATCCCAGGACCCTGGGATCATGACCTGAGCCGAAGGCAGACGCTTAACGACTAACCCACCCAGGTGCCCCTCCCAATATCTTTTTAAACAAAAAAGGATCATTGCTTTACAAACTGTTTTTGCAATTTGCTTTTCTTCTCTTTTTTAAGATTTTTTTTTTTTAAGTAATCTCTACACCCAATGTGGGGATCAAACTCATGACCCTGAGATCAAGAGTTGTATGCTCTATTGACTGAGTCAGTCAATCACCCCTACTTTTCTTTTTTAAAATTAAAAAATGGGGGTGCCTGGGTGGATCAGATGGTTAGGTGTCTGCTTTCAGCTCAGGTCATGATCCCGGGGTCCTTGGATTGAGTCCCAGATTAGACTCCTGGCTCAGCGGGGAGCCTGCTTCTCCCTCTCTCTCTGCCTCTCCCCCTGCTCATGCTCTAGCTCTGTGTCTCAAATGAATAAATAAAAAAATCTTTAAAAAGAAATTAATAAAATTTAAAAATATCCCATAGATATATTTCCATGTTGATACATATAAATCTATCTCATTCTAACTTATAGCACTGTTCTGCACAGATGGTATCATATTTTACACAGTTTCCTCCTGATAAATATTTGGATCCTTTCACAATTTTCACCGTTGCAAATAACGCTATAGGGAATATCCTTGTACAAAAAAACACTCCTTCATATGCTTATCTTTGACCCTTATTAGCATTTCTATCAGAAAACATGGAATTCCTAGGTCAACGAATACACACAATTAAAATTTATGAGATACTGCCAAATTGTTCTGATGCCTTTTATCCCACTTAATGTTTTTTGCTTTGGATTGCACTTTCCTATTAAGGTTGTAACTTTTTGCTTTAATTTTTTTCCATGAGAAAAGTACTGTTGATGAAGTTAAATTTGAAAGATACAGAAAAGCCAAATTTAAAATGTATGTGTATTAAACAGAGCTCTACCACATCAACACTAGCATAACTCTTGTTGGTTTTTCTTTCCAGTTTTCCCTTCAAAGGATGAGAAGTTTGAATTGGTTTGCTCCTTTATTTTTAATGGCTATAACCATACCTTAAATAAAAATTTATGGTCTGCTTTAGACTTAGAATATAGGTGCTAAAAAGAAATTCCATTATCTCTTAATAGTATGGAAAAAAAAATCACTCCCAAATGAGATAGGAATTTAAAAGAGCAACACAACAATCTTAGCCCAGAGCATCTATTTCAAAAAAACATTCTTGACTTCAACCAAAAGAGGATATAGATTAAAATTTTTCAACAGGTCTTAAAGACATACAATAAAACCTCTTAACAGTAAACACTGGCATTATTATTTAATGCATTTGTTACTTAAAATAGTCAAATTTTGTTATCCTTAAATGAGCCACTACCAAAATTACTCTAGAAAAATCATCAGCAAAGATCTCCCCCATTTAAAATAAAAATTTTTAATAATTTCCCTCTCAAATTATAGCCATAACTAATGACTGAGCTGCAACGTTCCTTTCTGTGGTCTTTCAGCTTCTTATTTACACCCACTCCCTAAAGCTTTAGTATTCTTAGGGCTCCACGGATCAGTTTGAAAACCATTAACCTAGTAGTAAAAAACATTTGCATGTAAAACTTAATATTGAAAAGAAAGGGAAAAAGGAGTGAGTTTCTGTAAACTGTGTGCATGTTTCGGGCATGTGAAAACATACCTGTTCTTCATTTTCTATCTGGTCACTCACATCTTTCATGCCCTCGCCTTCCCCAATTCCACCTCCCTCATAGTCATGGAACTCAGTTGCTCCCTCTCCTGCTGAATCTTCCATGAATTCTTTGGGCAGGCAAAATCCCTTAAAAATAAAAGAGTGAACAATTAGGTACAAAAGCAACAAAAGACAGAAAAAAAACTGTTTTAGCTTTTCTCTAGCTCAGTATTTTCAATCTGATGGAAATACATCCAGTAGACCTTTGACATTCTTCTTTGCTGATAACAGTTACTATGCAGTTTCAAAGTTTGACATCATATTTAACATGTAAGGTTTTGACTTCGTAGAGGCCCTCTGGTGTGTAGTAATTTCCTTTGGCAAGACAAAAATCAGAATGAATTATGCTAGGACAGTATTTAGGAGCAAGTCACTGAGTAAGGGTAGAACCTCTCGATGTCTAAATCCCAAAGGGATTTCGTCCTTCTTTATTTACTTCTCAAATTAGTAAGCCTGAGAAGAAAGAAAGAGTGGAGGGAGAGAAGACTTGTAACCCTGGAGGTAGAGCAACTTGAAGCAGATGCCACAACGGGAGATTTCATTTTTACTTCAAAAACTGAAGAAAATTTGGTGTAATGTGCAAGTAAAATGTTAATTTTAATATAAAAAACAATGACTCCCCGTCAACTCTTGAGGTAAAACTGTCACTCTTGGTGTACATGCCACATCCGGCATTTTCTGCCAAGGCACCTGGCACAGCATGGGGTCAAGAGTCAAGAACAAGATCAGACAAAGAAACACATGTGAAGGGTTGAGATAAAAGTGTTTTGTGTTGGAAAATAGTTTGAAAAGGAAAATCAACTACTAGGATGTGGGACAAAAATGAACAGAAAAACAAGTAGAAGAAAATAGTGGTTCTCAATCAGAAATTTTATCAGACAAGCTATCAAGTTATTTGTCAATCTGAGGATGAAAAAGTGCTAAAAAATCAGCTGCCAACTAAATAGGAATTAAGACCCCCAAACCAGTCACTGATTGTGACTTAGTTACATAGAAGCAGCTTTCCGTGGTTTAGGTGTTGTAATTACAACCTAGATCTATTACCTTCGCACTGAGTGTAACCTACTTTCAATTTCCCTCAGGACTACTCAGAAAGGATATGAATACAACTTGAACAGACATGTATTCTTAGAATGTTGATTGCAAAATATGTTTTGGTTAACCTACCTAATTTTCCCATTGAGCTACAATGTTTTAAAATAGGTTTTGGTATAGGCAGAATACAGCCATACAGGAGGAGGGGACATTACTACAGTAGCTACATCTAGAACAGCCAAAGGGCTCCTAACACTTTGCTTTTATCAGAACCCCTATGCCCCACCTCAAAGCACAGGCCAAAGTCATTCTAGAGCCTGTCAGACAAGAGCAAGAGCACAACTGGACAAACACAGCTAATCCAAATCTAAGGGCACCCTCACCGTACACTGTCCTGCCACTGTCTTTTGCACACAGTGGCAGGACTCCAAGGAGTGATGGGATGTGACACTGGCTCAGTGCCCATCGGATAGAGGGAGCAAATTGGACTAATTCATTTATTTATTACTCAACAAATAAAACATTTATCCTCTAGTCAGAAGTAAGAACTCTTGACTATTTACAAGAAGGCTAGACGCCATCTTCAGTTTGTAAATTCCTATCTTCCTCAAGTGACTCTCGCCTGTATTATACTTAGATCTGGAGAAAACCTTAGAATACTAAGGAAATCAAAACAAAACAAAGTATATATCTAATTAAAAGTAGTTCTCACAAAAATGCTAAGGAGTGTAGACAGATCTCATTTTATAAATGAGGAGACTGAGGCTCAGGACAGCCTTTGGAGTCTAGGGAATCCATCAGTGGGGGACCTGCAGGTTCCAAAACCTTAGTGGAAACAGGTATAGCAAAAGGGTGCTGGACAAAGCCCTGAAAAATCCACAGGGAGAGCAAATCACCTCCTGCTATTTGTGAAGGTCCCAAAAAAGCCTCAGAAACCATGCACTAATGGGTCTGGAGTATTTGGTACTGGCTGCCCAAGCGTGCTTCCCATGAACAGTCCTTACCTCCTGGGCGAGCTCTGTGAAGATCTGGGCAAGCACAGAGAGCAGCTTTGCAGTGCTACGGTGAGTCGCCAAAGACATGGTCAGGAAGAAGAGGACGAGGTCTGAGTACCTGGAGAGCATGGGCAACAGACGCACCAACAGGCAGCAGGACTGGCTGAAGAACTGCAGGGGAAAGATCACAAGGCCTGCTCATACTACTGAGTTTTCTCTGGGGTAATACAAGATGTTCTGCAACTGGATAGCAACAATCGTTGCACAACACTGTGAATATACTAAACGCCACTAATGGTAAGTTTTATGTATATTTTCTCTTACACACACACACACACACACACACACACACACCTCTGCTCTCTGACATTTCTTCCCTGTTCACACAAACCCTCACAAAAAGTACACTTTTAAATTCTGTCATTTAAGTTTCATTTAGTTAACAAGGTTTTTTATTTTTGTTTTTAAAAAAAATAAGATGTTTATAAACAAATTCTATTCAGAATCAAAGTTGGCACTGGAAGCAATGCTACAGACTTACAACGTCCTACAAAATAAGTTGCTTCTCTGGACTATTACGGACCCAGCAACTGCCCCCTCTGCTGGCTTGTTGTGAAGGGAATGGTATTTGCAGGGTGAGGCCACTGAGCCTGAGTTGACAGCAGCAATACCCACATTAACATCAAATACCCAGGACTATGTGGTTGGGTATGAAAGAATCCCAAGATAATAGATACTCTGGATTGCTGGCATTTTTTGCATCTGTGCATCTTACAACTGTAACCCTTAGCTAGCAAGCCCTAAGCTTTTCAGAGTTTATCAGTGATGTTTACATGCATAAAGAAATCAAATTCTTAGTGATTTTTGCCACAAAGGCCTGCTCCGGGACCATTCACATGGAGCAAAGTGAAAAACCTACTCTGCCTTTGGTTGGCCCACTCTAGATACTAGATAGCAAGAAGCTTATAAAGAACCATTGGTTACCGTGTGCTTAGCTGCTATGCCATCTTCAGCATACGACTTCAGTCTCTCCAACAGCTCAGAGACAGCAGAAATTATTTTCTGCACATGGAGAGCGCTCACGTCGGCCCAGAGGTCATCCTCTAAGAGTTTTGTTAGATGTCCCAATTGCAGTCTCTCAAAGCCTGCTGCCTCTTTCATTCACAGAAAAGGAAGATATGATGAATAACAAAATAAACCCTTTCGTCTCCATTCATCCAGTCATCATTCCTGATATCGGTCCTTAAATATTTAGCCACAAAAATAAAATCAAGAATAAAAACAGTTTTTGCCTGATGTCAGACATACCATCCTCCTCCCGTGGTCTTGTTTGGTCAGTGGTCTCCTCTGTCTTTTTACTGTTTCCCTCTGCTAAGTTCTGGATGGCACAAAGGATGGCCCGGATGGCAGTTTCCACTTGCTCTGAAAAATCTTCCACAAACCCTTCCTCCAACATTTGGTTTCCTAGTAAGTAACATGGTGGGAAACAAACAAAAACTCCAATCATATGCTTCAGTGCCTCTGGAAATCATTAACAATCCTCGTTTGTTATTTCTACAAACGGCCACCTGTCAAGCACCTACTGTGGGTGAGCCACCATGTCAAACTGCTGAACACAAAGATGAATGAGACATTTTCCTCGTCTAGATAAACCTACAGGAGTTTATTACCTTTTATTGAAAGTTTTGCTGGAAGAATGCCAAAAATATGAATATAGTTAAGATGGTGCGTATAGGCGCCTGGGTGGCTCAGTTGGTTAAGCGACTGCCTTCGGCTCAGGTCATGATCCTGGAGTCCCGGGATCGAGTCCCGCATCGGGCTCCCTGCTTGGTGGGGAGTCTGTTTCTCCCTCTGACCCTCTTCCCTCTCGTGCTCTCTATCTCTCATTCTCTCTATCTCAAATAAATAAATAAAATCTTAAAAAAAAAAAAAAAAAAAAAGATGGTGCGTATAAACACCAACTCAGTCCAAATATCAGCCCTCAGCTTTCAGTCTAAGAGAGAACGGTCACTAACAGCGAGTGCGCCTGTGCTGCCTCCCTACACATGTGCTACAAAGTGACATGATCAATTCAGAGGCAAAGTACTCAAAGAAATGAGGCATCAAGAGTTAGGAGCTGTGGGTTCCAACCACACCTGCCTACCTTAGAACCCTGGACAAATATATGTCTGGAACAAAACACAGGGTGTCTTTAGGATAGTCTAGACTTAAATCTACAGGACATCACTCCTACACTGGGCTTTGACTCCCTTGTCGATGACAGTCCTTACCTCCTTGGCTGCCTAAAGCAAGCAGATGTGTCTTCCAGGTAGTAAAGTCATCTGTGGCTTTATTGATTTCTCCTCTTAAATATTCCAGGCTCTCAACTAATGCCATTTGTCGGTCTGTTTGCTCAACCTCAATCCCTGGAGTAAGGAATAAGGACTCCAGGCCTTGCAAATGAACTGACATCTGGGACAGGCAACTCAGCCCAGAAGAGCAAACTTCAAAATCCTTCCTGCAACAACAGAAATGCCACAATGTTGAGAGGAAGGGGCTATACCCTCCTTCCAACCACTAAAATGTAACCAGGGGAAAATTCACTGTATCTTAAGACTTACAGCTAGACATATGCCACAAAGCACTATGAAGGTCCACGGAAAAACAGAGAACTGAAGCAAAAATCCTTTTCATCACTTTATCCCATTACTAAACTCTGAGCAAGCCCCGAACACACAGAAGGATAGTACATAGACACACTCACCAAGAATGAAAGAGAGTCTCGCAAGACTGCTGCCTGATTTTGTCAACATCAGCTTTCACTGTTTTAATGGTTTTCAGCATCTCTGTTAATCTCGCAGTTGACTGTTGCCAAAGCTGGTCCTGTTTCCGCATCCGGCAACCAGAGGGCAGCTGATTTCGAGGTACTGGAGATGGGTAACTCAGTTCTGATGAGATGAGGTCCTGTACTGCTCCGGAAAGCAGTCCCTTGGTGAGCTCTGGTTCCTCTGGGTAGAAGGCAGAAGGCTGACCCTGTGCCTGGGCCTCACCTTGGCCGGGAGTTGGCCCTGCACTAGGGCAGCACTGGAGGAACCAGGAGAGCTGCTCAAGCAGGATCTGGCTCTGCATGGCCAGATGCTGCAGCCTTTCTGTCCACTGCTGCACACCATCCTGAGGGGGGAAGGCCACGGGGTAGACCAGTGGGCCAGTCAGCCTGCCATGAATCTCCTGCACACAGCCAAGGAGGTTCCTGTGCCGAGAAATCCATGGGGGAAACACATGGCACCTTAAACTGCATCACCGTGTTTTTTTAAACAGTAACTTCATTTATTTATGAAGGGGCTTTTTCACATAATCAAAGAGCGGATCACCCAGATAAGTCTGTTGAAATGCCTTTTAAAATACTTAAACACATCTGGGGCGCCTGGGTGGCTCAGTTGTTAAGCGTCTGCCTTCGGCTCAGGTCATGATCCCAGGGTCCTGGGATCGAGCCCCTCATTGGGCTCCCTGCTCAGCGGGAAGCCTGCTTCTCCCTCTCCCACTCCCCCTGCTTGTGTTCCCTCTCTCGCTGTGTCTCTATCAAATAAATAAATAAAATATTTTAAAAAAATAAATAAAAGAAAATAAAATACTTAAACACATCCTTCTAAAGACTGAAAGAAGTGTCTTCAATCTTTCACAAGTGTCAAAACTCACTGCTTATCACCTACCCCCTTATAGCTTTCTCATACCCAACATGGTCACACCACTGCAGTGATTTCAACCATTATAAAAAAAAGAAACATCTTTAATTGTAGTATACTTTGTTAGATAAATCCTTATGAGTAGAGCAGAAAACAGCTGTAGCCAAAGTGATTACAGTCTTTCGGTCAACAATCCATTCAACAAATGGACGACAGCTTTCCTAACTGCCCTCATCTTTTAAGTATTTATTTCCACTGAGAAGCATCCAGGTATGACACTCAGCAAATTGCAACTCTGTGATCCGAAAAGTCTAATGAATATCTCAAATATGATCTGTGCCCAAAGACGGATGCCCCAATACCATAAATACAATCCTGTCATGCACAAATCCCCCCCCCATCTACATCCAGGTGTACTTCAGCCATGGCAACTTTTTCTAATTCGGACTCATCCCCCTGGACTCATCTCCCAGGGCCCATTCTCCCAAGAGGTGTTGCCAGAACCACAGGGCAGAAGTCTATCACCAAAAGCAAGAGGCAGAGCCAAGAGGAATTCCATCTACATCTTTGGGCTTCAAATTTCATTTCACAATTGAAAGCTGACTCACACAATTCTTCCTAATTCATGCCGCAAACCCAACTAACTAGTTAGCGGATACCTGAGGAGTATCCACTGCTCAGTCAGTATGGTCAGGGAGCGCCGCTGTCGGATAAGCATCTTCATCAAATGTGCTGAGAAGCCTTTGCACCGCTCAACGTTGTTCATGCCCATCTCCTGGCAGGGGAAGAAGGAAGCATGCCAAGGTTGTTGCTGGCAAACACTACCACCTATGCCGGTGTCACTAGAAAGCCCGTTCATCCAATACTCTCTGGGGAAAGTGCCCCTTGCTTAGATAAACTATGGGTATATACTGCAGTCTAAAAGCAACACATTCATCTTTTTGAGCAGTGCTTCTCAAATTATGATTCCACAGATCACTGATGTTCCATGAATAGGGACTAGATTTAACATCAAAATTAGTGGTCTTTTCCCAATTCACAAAGGGAAAAAGACCTGAAGACGGCATTCTCTACTTGAGGCTTTTCTTACATAACTTTTCTTATGCATTTGGTCTTGTTGGCAAAGGTAAGTAAGAGAATTTATGATAAAATGCTCTCTGATTAAACACAAAATTACATTGATTTATATTGTAAGTTTAATGATATTCTGCAAAAAGCTCAGTCACTTTCAGTAATGGGCTCCGATCACTTGACAAGACCTGAGAATGGTGCCCTGGAGGAACAAAACAGGAGCTTTCCCTGGGCCCCTGCAATCGGAGGTTCTATCACCCACCTTGGCAGGTGCTGCTAAGGCTGCACTAAGCCTGGCATGCCGTGCGAGAGAACGAAAGAAATATTTCTGGCATCCATCCCATGATGATGAGATTTCTGTAAGCAGCCTGGAAAAGAACTCAACATGATTAACTTAATTAAAACCACTATTTCCTACCCCAGATCCTGAAGACGTAGAGATTGGTATTATTTAGTCACAACCAAAAGTCAAGAGTATGAATAGATTTATTTCTGTGAGGTCTCATTCAGTCAGGTACTCATCAGTCCTTTATGTAAAAGATGTATTATATACTTAGCATTTCAAGTACAGTGGGGAAGTAAATTATGACAACAATATAGTTTCCTTAGTGAAAACTTTATAACTATCTTAGGAGTGAAAGCTAAGGGTCATAAATCCCGATGCCTACAGGGGCCAGGCAGATAATATAAATGATTAAGGACGGCCAAGCACAAAATGATACAGGCCAATGACAGCTGACCTCAATGTGGAAGAAGCAAAATGGATTGTTGAAGACCACAGTGATCTAGAGAGCATGTGTCCTGTCAAAAGGAGGGAGCTACAGTTTAACTTTTAACTGCATGGGAAAGTAAACCCACTTGGCCAGATCGTCCTGAAAAACTGGAATCCAGAATATTTAGGTAAAATTTCTACTTTTGGGGTATCTGCCTGGCTCAGAAGAGCATGCAACTCTTGATCTCAAGGTTGTGAGTCTGAGCCCCACATTGGGTATAGAGATTACTTAAATAAATAGAACCTAAAAAAAATTCCTACTTTTTACAATGTTGTGTTGAATTAAAATTTAAAGCACTCAGAGGACCACTGAGCAAACAAAATACAAATGTATGCATACCCAGCTCATGCCAATTATCAGTTACAACCACCTCTGTCATAGTTATGAACATAGAAATAGCTCTGTCTCAAAGTTTATAGGTTCTCAAACTCAAGAATATATTAGAATAAATTATAAAGAATTTTTGTATAGGAAACAGCTACAAATGTGGTCATTCTCTCCCAGATTTTCACCTAAGAATTCAAATCAAGTGAGGAGACCTCAGTAAAATCAGAGGACCAGAGGGTGTCTGGGTGACTCAGTCAGTCAAGTGTCTGCCTTCGGCTCAGGTCATGATCCCAGGGTCCTGGGATGGAGTCCTGCATGGGGCTTCCTGCTCAGTGGGGAGTCTGCTTCTCCCTCTACCCATCCCCCCTACTCGTGATCTCTCACACAGTCTCTCAAATAAATAAAATCTTGAAAAGAAAAAGAAAAAGAACATCACAGGACCAAGAAAATAACAGGAGAGGTGAACACAAGGAATAAAGGAAAAGATACTTAAAAAAGAAAAAAGGGTGCCTGGATGGCTCAGTTGTTTAAGCGTCTGCCTCTGGCTCAGGTCATGATCTCAGGGTCCTGCAATGGAGTCCTGCATGGGGCTCCCTGCTCAGTGGGGAGTCTGTTTCTCCCTATACCCTTCCCCCCTGCTCATGATCTCTCACACACACTCTCTCTCTCAAATAAATAAAATCTTAAAAAAAAAAAAGAGAAAGGAAGAAAGAAAAAATCAAAGGACCAAAAAAATAATGGGAGAGGTGAATATAAGGAGGAAAGGAAAAGATACTTTAAAAAAGAAAAAAAGCATGCCTGGGTGGCTCGGTTGTTTAAGCATCTACCTTTGGCTCAGGTCATGATCTCAGGGTCCTGGGATCGAGTCCCCCATCGGACTCTCTGCTCAGGAAGGAGTATGCTTCACCCTCTCACTCTCCCTTCTCTGCTCTCCTCCCCGCCCCAAATAAATAAAATCTTAAAAAAAGAAAAAGAAAAAGAAAAAAAAGGTGGGGGTTGCTGGCTGGCTCAGTTGGTAGAGTAGGCAACTCTTGATCTCAGGGTTGTGAGTTCAAGCCCCATGTTGGGTGTGGAGCCTACATGAAGGAAGGGAGGAAGGGAGAGAGGAAAGAAAGAAAGAAAGAAGGAAGGAAGGAAAAAAAGGAAAGAGGGAAAGAAGCAAAGAAAAAGATAGAAAAAAGAAAGCAAGAAAGAGAGGAAAAGGAAAAGCAAAAAAATGATCTCTTACTGAATGCTCACCACATGCCAGATCTCAAGGCAGGCACTTTTCCAAATGTTATCTGTTCAGCAACACTAGGAGAGAGGGATTCTATCCCCATTTTGGCAAATAAGGACATGGAGGCTTAAATTGCTTGTTCTATTTATAATTTAAAAAACAAACCTAGAATCAGCCTCCTGAGTGTTGCTGACTATAGACAATGCACTCCGGATATCTAATGGGTGAAGATGAAGCATCTCTTGAGGGTTTTTTGAACGGGCCCAGGCAAGACCTTTGCGATATGACAAACCTAGGAAATAAATAGCATGTGTTTAAGAAACTCAGAAGAGAATGAATGTGCCATGCCCCCCCCATCCCACCGCCACTGCTACTCAAAATAAAGTCCTTGGAATAGCACCAGGAGCTTGTTAGAAAGCAGGCTGTGAGGCCCTGCCCTGCACCTACTGAAACAGAACTACTGCACTCAATGAGATTGCCTGAGTCATTTGTACACACACCAGAGTTTGAGAAATGTTACTTACTAAGATATGTTGAAAAGGTGGGTGCTGTACAACATATGGTGATGAAAATAAAGCACGGTTTCTGAGAAACCTCATTATAAAACTATGAAAATATTTGGGAATCACAAATGGTTCATCAGAGGAATTTCATACGTGACTAAACTCTCAGAATGGCATTTCAAAACCTGGCCTACAACCTTCTGTTCCCCACCATCTCAACTGTCTCTAGAAATTTCCCCCAAATCACCCACATTGTTTTCCTCCCTAAGAGCTGGTAATCATTTTTATCAGGTTTTAAGTGAGAACCTTACCAGCTTTTGCAAGGTGCTGAAAGAGGTCTGCTAACGCTCGCTGCTTCTGCAGGAGGATGTGCTTGGCTGCTGACCGCTGCTTCTCCTTCTCGGCCGAGGGCTCCAGCTTTAAGCTCTGCAGCTCGCTCACACAGGAAATTACTTCACCTGAGGAGAAAATGAGGTACTACTAAAATCCAAAGGGCTTATTCATGTGTTAGAACTGATACTCAAGGGGCGCCTGGGTGGCTCAGTCACTGAGCGTCTGCCTTCGGCTCAGGTCATGATCCCAGGGTCCTGGGATCGAGCCCCGCATTGGGCTCCCCGCTCAGCGGGAGGCCTGCTTCTCCCTCTCCCACTCCCCCTGCTATGTTCCCTCTCTCGCTGTGTCTCTCTCTGTCAAATAAATAAATTAAATCTTTAAAAAACAAAACAAAAATCAAAAAAAAGCCTGATACTCAAGACCCAGAACTTTGTAGGAAACAAGAACTAGGTGACATTCATCTTTAAGGCTCTGATAACTAGTATAGTCCCTTACATTCTGTAAATTCTAAATTAAAGGAATCAAGATGCATGGAAATAGAAAATAAAAACTCATGGATTTCATCTCTCTCAACAAACAACCCAAATAAAAGTAGTTATTCTTTTTTTTTTTTAATTTAGGGGTTTATAATTGATGATGCAAAAAGCACTTGTTGAGCACTAATGTGTAAGAATTTAAATCATCTGAGATAAATTTCCCATAAATATGATACATACTGAGGTCCTATCCTGTACCTAGTTGGTAGATGTTCCCATACTCTATACAACTCCAGAAGAGCAGATTTCTAGCTGCTTGGAGAGGCACAAAGAGATCTGTTCACTTTCTAAAGTCTACTCAGCTAAAGAGTGGACTAGAAGAGAGGACATGAACCCTGGCCAAAACAACTCTGAAACCCAAGTTCTTTCTCCAGCACCACACTGCTTTGCTCAGGACTCACGGGTACCTGTAACATGAGGCTGCTGCCTGCCTGCCATAGGCAGTGTTATGGGCTGTGTCCCCCCAAATTCATGTTACAGTAGTCCTAACCCCCAGTGCCTCAGAATGTGACTGTATTTGGAGAGAAGGCCTTTAAAGAGGTAATTAAAGTAAGATGAGGCCATGTGGGTGGGCCCTAATCCAACCTGACTGATGTCCTTAATGAAGAGTAGGACACGAGAGACCATGTAAAGACAGAAGGAAAACAGACATCTACCAGCCAAGGAGAGAGGCCTCAGAAGAAACCAAACCTGTGAATACTTGGATTTTGTATGTTTAACCTCAGAACTGTGTGAAAATTAATTTCTCTTGTTTAAGCCACCCAATATGTGATACTTGTTAAGGGAGCCCTAGCAAACTAACACGGGCAGTCTAGCCTTCCAGAAGAGAGCAAGTGTACCATTATATGGACACTGCAGGAGGTTAGAGAATTCTTTGCATCACAGAGTGGGTACCTTTTCCAGAAGATGCACATGGAACCTTCTATTTACCCTGATCATCAGGCTCAGGCGGGCAAGGTCATCTTGAGAATGGATATTATTAGGCTATTATTCTAACAAGTTCTAAAAATAAAGAGCTCCCTGAGATCAGACTGTAGCCTCACTGAAGAAGGACCAGTCTCACTCTGATACCACACTCACTGGGGGTGAAGAGGGGTGGGGACAGTAGTAAAGGCCGCCAAGACCTCAATCTATGAAGTTCGGGAATTCCTTCCCCAGCCATTGCTATTATACTACAGAGCAAATCTTGGCTCTCAGCTTCCCTGTGCTAAGCCAGCCAGGGAGATGAAACTGCTAGGTCTCTCCACAGTGAAGACAGCAAGAAGAAAACTGTGGATGAATCTTCTCCTTTAACTCAAGGGAGACATTTTGAGAGGTAGGGATAGTTTATGGATTCTGGGAAATCCATCTCTCCAACCAACAAGAGCTGACATAGACAAGGCTATTGTAGAAAATGGCATAACAAAGCATTAGTTTACATGAGAGGAAGACAAGATGAAAATTAAGACAGCTTGTGTGGTCTCAGCTGGCTCCTGCATCTGGGCTCTGTTAGTTTTTAGCCCATTTGTTTATTCATGTAACTGCTCAACACTATTCAAGAGATTAAAAAAGGGCGGACGTAACCAATTCCCACCCTCTTGGGGCACTGGGGAAAACTGAGAGAGCAAACCCAACCCTTTCCCCC
Source organism: Callorhinus ursinus (assembly GCF_003265705.2). Classification (NCBI taxonomy): domain Eukaryota; kingdom Metazoa; phylum Chordata; class Mammalia; order Carnivora; family Otariidae; genus Callorhinus; species Callorhinus ursinus. The sequence goes on from NW_027397068.1 coordinate 11,181,605, forward strand.
AGCTGCTGGCACCCACCTGTGAAGTGATCGAGGCCCTCCACTAGGTGAGGCAGGCGGCTTTCCTTCATGAGTGTCAGGCACATCTTCCTCATTCGTTTCATGAGCTTCGGCAAGCGACGCAGCAGCTCTCCTTCCGAGGGGAAAGGAGCACCCTGACACTGTTCTGGAATTACAGCCTGTGAGACAGAGCACAAATAAGATACGGGTGCCAAGTTTATTTTCTTTTGATTATATTCATCAGCTCACTGTTTTCTGTCACACTGATCAAAAATTTAGATTTGCTATTGATGACAACATAGGAGTTTCAGGGATTCTTCCCTGTGGCTAGCATGGGTAGCTCCCTGATGATCCCAGAGCTCCTTACATCTAAGGATATGATGCGGGAACACACATCCTGTAACAGACCTGCTCACCCAAGGTCTCCATGACTGTTACATTTTCTGGAATTTTGCAAGCCAACTCTTAACTATTGGTGCTTGAATTGACCATGATGAGAGAAATAATAGCACGGTCTTCAGCAACCACCACAATCAACACATCACTGCACACATTCGCTCCCTGTGTAGCAGCTTCATCATGGGGTAGCCCAAAGGCAGCTTCAGTGGCGTATTCCTCAACTGATGCTTCGAGTCTTCTGTCACAGGTAGATGGCAATCTTCACAGGTAAGCACAATGCTTACTTCCCATAGGTGACATTAAACTTTCAGCAACAGGACCGATGCTTTTTGCCTTATTATGCAGCAGTGTCAGGCATAAATACAAATATTGTCTTTGTCCAAAGAGTAAGATTTCAAAGGCATTCCCTTGCCTAGTTTAGGGACACTCCTTATAGAGAAAGCACAGATCTCCCCTGACTGGCCCAGGAATAAGCAAAAATTATCTCCCAAGGTGTACCTGTGCAGCTGCAGGCCGGGCCAACAGGGTCTCCCTCAGTGCCTTGTTCAGACTCTGAATGGGGGATGCCTCACTAGTGGCTGCTGCCTGTGACAAAAAATCAGGCTGTTCCTCCTTGTCACTCTCCACCAAGGATGACCGGCAAGGTTCACTCAGGACAGCTTCAAATTTCTTCATGAATTTAAAGAGGGTCCTGGCCCCACAGAATGACAGATGAGGAGGGAAAAATGGGTGGAAAGTGAGGAAATGTAAAAATGGCATAATGCATACACACATAACTTAATAACCTGTACCTTCTGTATACTTGGACTCCTTAGATACTCATAACCATCCTGTTTGTTTTTAAGGAAAAGTAGGGCAGGTATTGTCATTTCCCTTTTCTAGAAGAAAAAAACTGAAGCCAGGAATGGTGGGATCACTTCGCTCAAGGTAAAACAGCTAGAGGTGACAGAAGACTCAGCCTTTCTATAGTGCTTAGCCTGCTTTGTCTCAAAGCACACCAATTCCTTTTGTATGTAGACTTTGCTTTGGGTGGTAAGGGTGCTGCTAAAAAGCCACACCAAAACAATCTAATGCTTCATAATAAGTTCAAGGCAATACTAAGGCCACATTAACAATGTAGTCTTGCTACCTACCATACAGAAGTTTTGAGCTTTGGTCACCCCCAATTTTTTCTTTTAAGTAGGGCTTGAACTCATGACCTTGAACCAACGCAGGGCTTGAACTCATGACCCTGAGATCAAGATCTGAGCTGAGAACAAGAGTTGGACATTGAACTGACTGAGCCACCAAGGTATCCCTGTCACCCCCAATTTTTTAAAAAACGAATTACCTGTGTGTCTTTTCCACAGATTGTTTAATGGACCAGAAGCTGACATCATTCCACTTGGATATTTTAACAAATTCCTGTAAGATACATGAAGATCAAGGAATGGCTTTATAAAGCTGGTGTCATTCTGTTTCTTTCTAAATCATCTGTTTGCTAAAGACCAGAGCCCACTCCATCCCAAATACCGGACTGTGTACCAGTAAATAAGTAAAACGAGTTTAAAAAAGGAACCACATATTTGTCACAAAGCAATGAAAAAAGAGTGCTGCCACAATAAACAGGTCACCTGATATGTATTCCATTTGCTGGTTCCACAACCACTGAGTTATCAAAAGACAGGGCCCTCCTTTCCCCCAAGGCATCTTGATGACACTCAACACTAAATGGCACCCCCCTCAGGTGGAAAATCAGCCTGGGCAAGAGCAGGGGAGGGAGCACTAACAGACTTATGTGGCAATCCTCTTGAGGAGCCTTTGACAGGGGCCACTCCACTAACCCCTCACACACTTGGACAGGTCGGTAATGGAGGCAATGCCACAAAATGTAAATCTTGCCAACCTACTTGGCAGTTGCAATGCTCTCCTCCATTCCCCAAGAGCCCCCTGCCTCATAGTTAAATGGATAAAAGAACAGAACTAAAAAGAACTTGCTGATTTTGTTCTCCCAAGAGTGGTCATGACAGTTGCTCATCTTACTTTAAGTTCTTTTTCAAGGGGGGAACGAAGTTCCACAATTTTGGTTTGGACCCGGTCCAAGAATTGCTTGTAATAATAGTACAGATTCCACAGAACACTGCAAAGTGAATCTGGAAGAAATGAAAAGAAAACAAAAACACCACATTTGCTGCATGTGCTACCTGCTGCACCTGTGGGCTCCACATTTCAGTGATGCTCCCTCCTCAGTACTTTGAGACCCTGAGATTACAGCACAACATTTCACAGGTCATCAGGGAGCCTATGTCTAGCAGTTCCCAGAGACGCAGGCAGGCCGTCAACACTATCCCATTTTTTCATTTCAGCTTGTACTGGATTTTGTCGCACTTTTGTTCTTAAAGATGGTGTACTCACATGTTCCACTAAACACAATTTCAAACCCTTTCTCGGAATCTTATTGTAAAGTAAGCAGAAACTGAGCCTGTTGTAAAAGATGGCCTATTAACAGGCTCACCCTGACTGCTCATTCACATACAACCTACAGTCCTAGTTTCATTTCATCCAAATAGGTGTGGTCCGGGACAGTAATTGACAGCGTTTTATGTGCAGTTACTTGATACGGAGCAGAGCTCTCACCAGAGCAAAGGATCTAATTATGGCCTGGACCAAACAAAAACTTATCAGGACATCTAACACTGTCTAGACAGAAAGATATACAGCCTCAACACACTGATTTCCAAGATCTGCATGTGGCAACTTACCTCAGGCAGAGTCCACTAGTCAGGATTTCATTTATAACCAGTTTGTACTTTAATGTTGTTCTCTGTATCTAATGTGTATCACTTTAAAGTAAAACATGATTAAAAGTGTCTCATTTAAAACCTGGTATGCAGGGGCGCCTGGGTGGCTCAGTCAGTTAAGGAGTCTGACTCGGTTTCAGCTCAGGTCATGATCTCATTGGTTGTGGGATCGAGCCCCACATAACACCCCGTACTCAGTGTAGAGTCAATTCTCTGTCTCTGCCCCCCACCTCGCCCCACACACTCTCTCTCTCAAATAAATAAAATCTTTCTATAAGTAAATAAGAAAGACCTGGTATGCAACAAGATACCTATCTTATGGAGAATTCAAAGCCTAACCCATTTAAACAATGCAGTGTAAAAGTATTAAAAAAAAAATACATACACACACACACCCCTCCCTCCTTACCCTTTCCTTCAACTTGAGGCATTAACAAGACATGACAATGGAAAACCAGTAACATCTGAAGTCGTACGTGGAATTCTCCCAGTGATGATCCTTCAATAAATGCTTGTAACGTGCTGACCAGCAACATCAGGGTCATCTGTTTGTCATCTTTAGAGATTCAAAGAAGAAAACATATATACCTGCAACCATCACTCCATATTCATAACATGCACGTAATCTATTATGGGATACATTGAGGGATGGCAGGCAAGTAGAGACCACAAAGTGAAACTCTGAAGCAAGGACCACAGGTAAATTCCAAGCTGTTATAAAAACAGCTGCACTCAGGATATGTGTTAAATGCACTCACAGCAAATTATGAAACTGAATTATAAGGTGTTTATTTTAAGCATGAAATGAAAACACTCTTAACTCAAGTATGTCAACTAGTACCTAAGAAGAGAAATCTTCATTTTGACTAGTCTCTTGTATACACAGAATAAGGAAACCTCATCTTACGACTAGCTTTCTAGAATGTGGACAAGTCACTGAGGAACACCACCAAGTCTAACGATGCACCCCCATGTAAAAGCAGTGGTGCCAGGAGACATGGGAAGAGGTAAACCCCACACTCTGCAGCACTCTACAATTAGCCTGCAACTTCTAACTATGCAGGGAATTTATGGACAGTGTTACCTTCCTGCTCTTCTGTTTGTTCCTGCATGTGCTTCTCAAGCATCTGGTAGATGGAGAACCAGTGCTTGGTGGATTTCTCAGTATGGCGCTTCATGGTATTATCCAAACTCAGAGACCAGCAGCTGAAACATGAGAGAAGAGGCCAAGCAGGCATTTAAGGAAGAAACCCATTTGAAAGATCTGAAACCACTGAAGTAGAAGCTAAACGTTCACTATTCTCTCCTCCCAAGTGGAAATGGAGAAGACATCTGGTTTGCTGCCTTGGGAAGGTATGCTGTTGTCTGCTCTCTACAGAGGTCATTTTAATGCTCTGCTTTTAATTCTGTGATTAATAACTGAAAAGCACATTCTCAGTCTTACCACATAAATTCTGCAGAAACAAACTATCAAATGTCCCTATAGCATAAATTCGGGAGGGGAAGGGAAGTGACAGATTAACACTTACTTCAGTTCCAGTTTACGCCAACGAATGATCATCTGACTGACTAAATCGAGATGTTTCCGCAGAGATAGAGCTCGACTCGCATTCTCCTCCCAATCCTAAAAAGCAAAGATAAAATTTACTGTGGCCATTATTCAATCCCTTAATCACCTTGCGCCCTCAGGAATATCTTGGACTTTTTGTCCATGAGTGAAGACCAATGGGCCCCTAAATAACTTTTATGCCAATTTACCAATAGCAACGAGTTTACATCCAGTGTATCAAGGTTCAGGTTGCTTCTGGTCACCTAACAGGACTTCAGTAGAGCCAAATTTAGGCAAAAAGCAAAGGATTTAGGGAGATGAGTCTGAATTGCTATTGTTAGACATGTGACCCCCTCCAAAGTGCAGAGCGCTAATGTGATAATTAGAGAAGCACCAGATACTTCAGAGGCTGTGAGAGGACAGAGGGGGATGACATGTGCAGGCATGGGGCTAGGCTGAAAGCCCACCAGGAAGCCGGGCCGAAGGAGCCCTCAGTACCAGCAGATGCTGCACCCCACCCTTGAGAACAGGGGAGGCAAATCCCTCACATGCCCCATAGGCAATGGCTTCACCTGTAATGATCTGACCCCATGCCAGAAAAACCAAGGAAGCTTATCCCTCTCTCCAACCCAAACTGTAACTTTCTGTCCCTCTAATAATAACTCTGCCACAAGACAATCTTTTTTTCAATTGACTACAAACTAAAACGAGGAAGAGAGAGAATTATCTCACCTGTGCCTTAGCCAGGAGGATCTCTAAGCCATTCAGGAACTTTGAGATGGGACTGGAAAGTGGGAAACTACGAATTCTATCTATCACAACCAGCAGCTGCAGAAAATAAATAAAAATTAAAAAAACAAAAAATAAAATAAATTAAAAAATAAATTTAATTCAAAAATTAAATTAAGAAAAGAAAAGAAAAAGAAAAAGGAAAAAGATCTAGGTATCTCCGTGGGAATATCAATCATCCAAAGTCACAGGGTACTGAACAGCGACCTGATGAAAGTTTTATGCAAAGTCCCTGCTACACAAGCACCTGTGAAAGCCATGGAGGAAACTTCCAGGACTGTGGATCTAAGATAAACACTTTATCTGCATTACTCTAGAAAAGACACGGAGTTTGGGAAGATAATTATTATTATTTTTTTTTAGTAATCTCTACAGCCAACGTGGGGTTCGAACTCACAACCTAGAGATGAAGAGTCACATGCTCTTCCGACTGAGCCAGCCAGGTGCCCCAAGATAATCTCTCTTAACCACTCTCTGTTATAAGAATTATTACAAAATTGGCTGAAGACTACAAGTGAGGTCTGAGTTAAAACTGCCAATCTTGAAAAAGCGAGGCCTTTGCTAATATACATAGGTATCTGAATAAACCAAGCAATACAACAGCATTTTAACATGTGGACAGCAAACTCTGACCAACAAATAAAATTAGTAGAATCCCAGACATCATTTATACAACAGCAGTACAAACTGGTATGTCCATCCTACAGTGAGTAGTGTCCCACTTGAAGTGGGGTTCTGTGAACCTTTGTTTATATATTGAAATGTGCACATGAATGCCTCCTGGAGACGGCAGAGACCGTATCCTCAGGGCTCGCTCCTCACCAGCTTCCCTACCTGTTCAAGGGCCGGGTGTTCTGGCCAATCCTGCAGCAGCTGAATAACAGCCTCCGAGAAACCTTGAAGCACAGGTTGACAATGCCTTGCTTCTGGGACATTGGGGTGCTGGTAGAAGTCATAGGGCCCATCAGGCTTCACCATCAGATCTGAGATTGCCTCACTAAAGAGAGTGTTATGGGAGAGGGTGCAGGCCAAGAGTTGGCTGCCCAAGAGGTGGTCATTCAGCTCAGCTCCTAGGAAGTTAACAGCATCATAGTAAAGTCAGTGAACTCAGTAGGCTGAGCTATCAGGTAACATAGATGACAAAAACATGCTCAGCAATAATGAACTACTGGAACTAATGAAGAGATTTCAATGCCATTCACGCCCAAAGCAACATGGGCCTAGACAACTAGGACCCTAATATCAAAGGAATATCATCAAATCTGCCAAGCTTCTCAGAAATACAGAGGAACTCATACACTTGGCTGTCATCGAGAAGCTACAGAGTTTGGTTTGATGGATTGTTTCCTGGCTTTTGTGGCTGTCTTGGTAGGCAGAAAGGAAATTTAAAGCCTCCTTTCTAATAGCAAGGAATAATTCATGAGATCATACAGGAAACTGAATCAAATGAAATTCTGTAAGAATTTCTGAGTTCCCAGGTTGCTCCTAGGAATACGTGATTTGAAAAGCACCGAAGCTATTAGAGGCAAATTAGAAATAATACTGAGGAACAAAACCATCTAAACTAAGTCCATATCCTTATTTTTTTAATCCCTTCACCCCAAAGTATTCAAATGATAAAAACCCACTATTGCAGATTTTTAAACCAAGTTTTTTGAAGGAGCTTGAGTCTCTTAAGCAAAGGAAACTCCCTCCATAAGGAATTTAGCAAAAAACAGGGAGGTAATGATTTGAATTGTTCCAGAAGTAGCAATCACATTTATTCATTTTCATTTCCCAAGAGTATAACAAAAGTAAACTGTCATACCCATCAGAGGGTAGAAGTGTGTCACAAGAGATGCCCCAGTTTGATAGCAGGACAGAAACAGGCCAAGGTAATGCTTTGTCTCATGTGGCGGCAGAGTCTGTTGGTACCAGAGGGACCGAGCAAAGCTGAGGCACAGCTGCTGGTGAATCAGCATCACAGCTTGCATGGAGCTCTGGGACAGGAGGGCAGGGTCTGTGGCTGTTCCCTCTTCTTGCCCATCCGAAGTTCCCTTCTCTTCCAGTGTTGGTTCTACCAGAATATCTGCAAAATCCTGTCAATAACATTAGAGCAAATGAACTTCTAAAAATCAAAATCCAGTTCTAAGTCAAAAGAAAGGGGCAAAGATGGAGCGTGAACATCAAGAAAATGAAGTAGTGACTCACATAAAGATGTAGTAAAAAGGATGATTACAAAACCAGTCAAAGGTAACACAGGTGGTATCAAGGGAAATTATTCCCAAACAAACCCTGTTACCAACCACCCGACCTTTTCATGATGTGGGAACTGCTTTCTGAACTCCCGTTCTTCCTCCTCTTCCTCACTCAGGGCTGTCCTGGAGTTCCTGCTCCTGTATCTGTAAAGGCTGCTTTCCTGCTCGGCCTTCTCTTGGGCTATGCGTTCCTGTTCATCCCACTCATTGATAATTTCCTGAAAAGTTACACATTTGGAAGGAAACTTGTTTGTCTTTGCTGAGGTGCTTAAATGAACAAAGCAAAACTTGTTATCTCTTAATTTCTCATGATAACAAAAGTACCATGGTTCAAAAACAAGTAAATGTCAACTTCCAAGAAACTAAATCCCAGGTAATAGAGAGCAAATAAACTTTTCAAACTGTATTCCTGCAGCAACCCATTTTCTGAATTCCCCCTTGATGTACTGCTACTTTTTCACAGGTGTAGAAACTTGCTACTGTAGAGTTAATGCCACTGGAACTTCCTGTCAGGAGTTAATGATGTTTTATACTAAGGACAGGCTCTGGGTAGGCAATGTGGGGGTTGTGATTCAGACTGCACTTGGCTAACAACTCAAGCAGCTGGCCCAGAAGTTCAGGAAAGGGAAACATGGGTTGGGGGCAGGGTGGTTGCAGGGCACCAATCAGACAAAACTAGGCTATGCCTTATCAGACACTTCTTACATCCCCAGTAACTCTAAGATTTTAAGTCCTTAAGTTGGCAAAAACTATAAACAGTACTGATAAGAACTGAGGAAATGAGTATCCACCATTCAGGAAATCTGTATTAAAAACCTAAGTGGTTAATCTTCATTCCAGCAATTCTGCTTTCTAGAATTTGTACCCAAAGACCTAGGTATAAGACTATTTATGGTGATGGTGGTGGTGATGTTTTCCAAGGTAGTAAAAAGACTACAAATATTAAGTGTCCAATGATGTGACGCCTGGGTGGTTCAGTTGGTTAAACATCTGCCTTCAGCTCAGGTCATGATCCCAGAGTCCTGGGATCGAGTCCTGCATCGAGCTCCTTGCTCAGCGGGGAGCCCGCTTCTCCCTCTCCCACTCCCCCTGCTTGTGTTCTCTCTCTCTCCCTGACAAATAAATAAATAAAATCTTTAAAGAAAAAAAAAGTAAGTGTCCAATGATAAGAAATTAGTTAAGTGTCTTAGAGCATAGCCATATATAATAGAAAACTAGGCAGCCATTCAATATGATGCAGGTAAAGAATACCGTAATTATGGAGGAAAATAATCACTAAATGCTGTTAAGTTTTTTAAAGCAAAGTATAAAACGGGATGGACTTTAACAGTGGTTTGCAGAACTCTAGCAACTTAAAGACCAGTCTCAGAGACCATGGAGGTGACAGAATTGTCCTCAATTAAAGCACATCTTTTATCTATTACATATTGGGAAACTAGTATAAGGCTTTTATTTTAAAAAGAGTTCTACAGCTAAAAAACAAAAATTTATAAACCACTGGGACAAATGACTTAAATTTATAATGTCATAGACATACATGTACAGATACATGTATACAAATAAACCCAGAATGGGACGCACTTTTAACAGTTTTACAGCTTATTTAAGTGGTAAAATCTAGTAAGTTTCGTTTATATTTATTCTTTTAATTATATAAATTGAGAACAAATTATTTTCATTGGTAAGAGGAAAAAAGATTTTCTTAATAAGTTGATACTATTACCTGGCAAAAACCACCATAAATAAAGTCAAAAGACAACAAACTAGGGGAAAATATTTGCAGTGTGTATCACAGATAAAGAGCTAACTTCACTGATTTTTTCTAATCTCTTAAAAACTGAGGGACAAAGACCCCCAAAACTGACAGTTGAATAGGAGACAGAAAGGAAGATACTAGATCCCACTGTCCAACCACATGGCTCTTTCTACACAGGATATTGCTTTATGTCCTGCAGATGCCCCTCTTGTGCTCCCAGCTCCCTGCAGCAGGAGGCCAGGGCTGGACCCCCAGAAATGGGCTTACCTGGCATACATGTCTGAAGAGCTGCAGGGCCCTCTGGTCCAGCTCTCCCTTGCACAGCACATGGGAGCGCAGGTAAAGGAGGGCATTCATCAGCAGCTGCTCTCGGGTGGGGCAAGGTCTCTGGCCCTTGCCTTCCAGCTCCTTTCCTCCTGAGCGCTTGAGGAGCAACTTTCCAAGGCCTCGAAGAACCTCCTCTGACTTCACTGAGCATAAAGCATCTGCATGAGCATAGTAAGTGGGGAAGGTGGGACCCACCGATGGAAAAGCCAACAGGGATGTGGCCAGGGTGCCCAGCCTGTCTGCACAGACCACACTGCCTTGGAATGAAGCGTAGACCTCAGATGCCACCAGCCTCATGCCATGCTGCAACTGCAGGATGGATGCTTGCAGTGGGGCCACAGAGTCTGGATACAGGGCATACTCCTCGGCCAGCCGCTTCCTGAACTGGTGGTGGGATTGCTGCCAGGAAGCTTCCTCCTTCAGAAGGGTCTGGGCCATCTGGGCAGACCGAGGCCCATCCATGTGGAGTGCCTGCAGGAGCCGTGTGAGCAGATCCTGAACAGCAGGGACCTTGGCAATGCTGGTGACATAGTGGTGGATCTCCTGCACCAGTGACTCGTAGGTAGGCACCTGGGGTCTAAAGGCCTGCTTCTTTGACAGGCTGCAGATTAAGTTCTCCAGATGATCAATTCTTTGGCGAAGTAGTCTAAAGGCAAATTAACACAATATGCAAATTCTGTCAGGTGAAAAACAGCAAATCTAGCAAAAACAGCAAAAGTCTAGCTCAGGAAAACAGAATGAAGGCATATCAGCTGCTGAGGAATGATATGAAGAAAATACTGACAATTGTAATATAAATGAATAATACAGAGAGATCATTTATCACACACCACACATGGTGGTAAGCAATGTAGATGCGTATTTCGTCAAAGTCTAATCACAATTCACTTAGGTAGTTGCTATGATCCTCCTCTTAGAGACATGGACTCTGAGGCTCAAAGGCATTAAGTGATCTCCTTAAAGTCTAAAGCCAAAGGACAGGAACTGGACTGAAATGCAGACCTACTACACTACACAATATTTACCAAGACAACAAACCCACACAGTGCACGTCATCAGACCCAACTTCTATCATGCTGAAAATAAGTTCTGGTTTCAACCCACCTGGCCCTATGTGAATCCTGCCCCTCCTTTCAGAGTATTAATTTTTCCTGACTATAACCATGGTTTTAGGATCTAATTGCTAATGTAGAGACATGTATTATCACTTCTAACATTGCAATTACACTGCAAAGGTCAACCTCAAAATGTCTTTAAAAAACAAAAACAAAAAAACAGCACAACACAATTACTCTGCTGTTACCTGATGTGAGGATGAGAGTAACGGATAATGACTTCATTTTCCAGGTCTGTTCCAGTCAGTAGCTGGGACGAGAGGTTTCGGGTCTTCCACTCATACTGCAGCTGGTGTAACTAAGAGAAAGGGAAGAAGATGGTCTGCCATGCCCAGCTATGACCATGTCCAGGAGGACAATGCCCTGGGGAAGGGTAGAGCAACTGGATGGAAGGAACCTGGGCTCTTGAATGACCCAAGAGCAGGGGTTTTTGCTCCATTAACCTGGATCACTCACCTTAGAGCTATTAGGTAAAAGAAACTATCTTATTCACACCACTGAACTTCTAGGACTCTGCTATAGCAGCTTAGTCTTTACCAACTCATATACTAGTTCCATATTTTGAAGAAGGAAAATTATATCACTATCTTTATGTATTCAGTTCCTCAGTTTGGTTAGAAGTTCAACTATTAAGGGATGCCACTTAATCTAAATTTACTTGATTCTTGAATTTTAGATAACAAACACCCAAACTTTAGAACCTGAGGAGTACCATACCATATCTAAAAGAAATTATCCAAGTCCAAATATTCAAAATTTAGTTCAGGTAGAGGGAGTATGGATAGGAGAGATACCACTAGTTCTCTGGCAGTGCCTCAGGTGTTTGACTGTTGTGACCTCTGTCTACTGCAGCCTATTGGCAAATGCATTAGAAGCTTAGGAAGGGCCCCTCCAAGTACCTAAGCTTACTTAGAGGAACTCTCAAAGAGGAAAATGCAGTCTTTAGACCATACTCCTGGGATGTCACAGAGCAGCCTATGCAAAATCATCCCTCTGATGCTCTGAGCATCCAAAAAGCAATAAAAGGAGTAACATACTAAGCAAACCCACCCAGTGAGGGATGGAGCTCGTGCTCCAAACTCTCACTCCTCCATACCTCTTCCTTAGCATACTTGAGCTTGTATTCTCTCTTCACTGCAGGGTCAAAGCGTGCCTGTGGAAGCCATGTCTGAATCTGGAGCAAGCCAAGGCTCACCCAGAGGCTCCCACGGCGGGCTGGCTCAGGAAGGTCCCGTTTACTGTCCCCTTCCCCAAACAAGTGGCGCAGGGAGGTGAGCAAGAGGCATAGCAGCTCTTTGGGCAGGGCCTCCTGCCCGGCCATGTCCCCAAGAGTCTGGCCCACATGCTGGAAGGCCTGGCTGTCCCTGAGCAATAGCTGCTCACAGTTCTGCATGTACTCCTGTCGCCGGGGCTCAGGAAGCAGCTCTGCCAAACCTGTCAGGTGCCGGCACAGCACAAGCCCCTGGAGCTGTGAATCCGTGCATCTGTAGAGATAAGGAAGCATTTAAGGTCTTGTACTACATCAAACAGCATTCCTTTCTCACATTATCATTCTCTCAGAAAATGAAACGGCAGACTGCACTGCCAATAGCTAAAGGTGAATTTCTCTTCTCAAGTTATCTTACATGCTTTTCCAAGCACCACTCTATCACAATAAGCTTAAAATTGACAGAGGCACTGGCCAGCTCATAATAGCCTGTCATGGGCTAAAAACCTGCTGATCCAGCCAGAAAATGTATTTGCCTTCACCCACCAAAACTAGCTTCTACAGAAACAAGTTCTGAGTTTTCTGCTACATGCTCTGTAGGAAAGACAGACCTCTACAATCTACGGGGGGCGGGTGGGGGAGCATGTAAGAATACCTGAACTCTGCGACTGAAAGCATAGCCATGTTGGTCCAAAGCACCAGGCTGATGTCTCGGAGCTGCAGGGCTCTCTCAACCCACTCTCCCAGGGTGACATGTGAGGAGGACAGGATGGGAAAGCCACTCACATCCCAGGGACTTGCTTTGCAGCTGTTGGTCAAGACTTCAAAGCAGCACTTGGAGAATACAGCTCTACTGAGACTGCCAGGGCCCTGATGGATGGAGAGAGGTCGTGTATCTTTTAGAAATTAACTAAAAGGATTTCAACAAGCAGCACTGAACACTTCAGAGGGAAGAAAGAAAGTAAGAGAAGGAGGTCCAGGTTGCTAGGACCAGGTAAACCTCAACCAGAGTGCAGACTGGGGTCAGGTGTTAGTAGGCTTTAAAGAAACAGACTCCATTCTCAAAGAATGAGGAGCAATTGGTGCTTTACTACTGCAAGAAAATCCCTCCCACCGGGGCATCAAGAAGACCATTCTTGTAGTAGAGCTAGGGGCACACTGCAGGAAGGAGAGACTTGGGAAGCAGGGGAAAGAGTAAGAAGATCAATGTTAAAGAGTCAGGGACAAAGGGGCACATGGGTAGCGCAGTTGGTTAAGTGTCTGCCTTATGTTCAGGTCATGATCCCAGGTTCCTGGGATCGAGCCCCACGTCAGTCTCCCTGCTCAGTGAGAGTCTGCTTCTCCTCCTATTTGTGCTCTCTTGCTCATACTCTCTCTCTCTAATAAAAAAAAAATCTCTTAAAAAAAAAGAAAAGAGTCAGGGACAAAGTTTGGCAAACCTGTGCTTCTTGGACTATTCATCTGAGACACACTAATAGCTGTCCACAGCGAAGGATTAGGTGGTTAAATACATAAAATGGGAAACACTGTATACTCTGCAACTCTTGGGGAATCCGTAAGATTTATCACTAAAGGCTTTGAGAAACGTGTTACAATAAAGAAATCAATTTTGAGGGGTGCCTGGCTGGGCTCAGTCAGAAGAGTATGCGACTCTTGATCTCAGAGTCATGAGCTGGAACCCCATGTTGGCTATAGAGGTTAAAAAATTTTTTTAATTAAAAATATCAATTTTGATACAGCAAGAGAAGAGTCCAAAACAAAGCCATGAACATCTGTGGGAATAAGGTATGACAAAGGTGGCATTTCAAATGAGAGTGGAAAGGATGAATTAATAAAACATGGTGTTGTTATACTGCTTTTGGATATACTGTTTGTATAAAATATTTGTATACCTACCTCACAAAACAAGATATCCAGATGTAACTGATGATTTAAATATAAAACAAAACAAACATATGCAAGGAAATATGGGCAAATGGTTTTTAACTCCAGGGATAGTAAAGAAAGACTTTTTTTAAAAGCATGACACCAAAGCCAGAAAATAGAAAGGGGCCAGAGTATTTGAAAAGAAAACATTATAAAACTTGAGAGACAAGAGAACAGTAGAAATATATTTCCAACCATATGGTGGGTAAAAGTTTAATATCCATAATAAAGAGATCTTCAATAAGAAAATGATGATAAATTCAAATTTTGTTTTTTTACCAAATGAGCAATAAACGACTGAATAATGCAGAGAAGGAAACATTATATATATGTGTAAAGATGTTTAATCCCCCCAAAATAATCAGGAGTACAAATTCAAATGAGATTTTTAAAACTGAATAATTGGCAATACTTAAAAATGGTGATAATAGCTAGTGTGTCAAGGATATGAAGAAACAGGTTCTTATAGATAAAATAAGTGAAATTGTGCTCTAGTCCTAAGTCTTCCTGTGATCATCCAGGACTTTGTGACTTCCCCCTTTACTAGCTCCTAGGATGTTTAAAAAAGTAAACATACCCTGATGTTTATAGCAGCATTATCAACAATAGACAAATTATGGAAAGAGCCCAAATGTCCATCGACTGATAAATGGATAAATTAGATGTGAAGGGTGTGTGTGTGTGTGTGTGTATCACAGGAATATTACTCAGCCATAAAAGAAGAATGAAATCTTGCCATTTCCAATGACATGGATGGAACTAGAGAGTATTATGCTAAGTGAAATAAGTCAGTCAGAGAAAGACAAATACTATATAATTTCACTCATATGTGGAATTTAAGAAACAAATGAACATGGAGGGGGAAAGAGAGGCAAAAAAGAAACAGACAAGTATAGAGGACAAACTGATGGTTACTGGAGGGAAAGTTGAGGGGGGGATGGGTTAAACAGGTGATGGGTATTAAGGACTGCACTTGTGATGAACATCAGGTGTTGTATGTAAGTGATGAATCACTAAATTCTACACCCGAAACTAATATTACTCTGTATGTTAACTAACTGGAATTTTAAAAACTTGGCCGGGGTGGGGCAGGGTGGTAAAAAACAAAACCATCTGCCTAGACATTCTGAGAATAGCCATAAATTTCTTTAACTGTGCAGACATTCTGACCAAGGATTAAATTCCAGTTCTTGTAACATATCCACAGAAATGCTAGGACAAATAGACAAAGATTTACACAACAGTAGTTGATGCAGGTATGCTTGTTATAGGAAGAGGAGAAATAAAGGCAAGAAATCTCGACATTTATGAATAAGTAAGTAATTAAATAAATTCCAGCACATTAGAACAATGGAATGCCTTAAAAAGAATAAGCTGGAATGACATGTTTCCATGACCTATTATGTGAACAAAGAAAGCGATCTTATGTTTGTTTACATATACATTTAATACAAAATATATGTAAAACAAGATACAGAGCAAAGAGTGATTATTTCTACAGAATTCTATCTATGCAAAGTTGATCCTTGAACACAAGGGGTTGGGGTGCCAACCCTCCCACGCAATAAAAAAATCCACATATTTAATGGTTAACTCCCCAAAAACTTATGTACAGTACAGAAGAACAAGACACGACAGGTTTTCTCATCCCCAAAGTTAGCAAAGTTGGACCCTCGAGTGGTATCTGCTACTTGCTCCTCCCCAAGAATGCAGAATCTCCTTGCATGTAGAGTCCAGAGAAAGGCAAAGAACCAGGAAAGGGAGAGCACCTTTACTCACCTTTCCAGGTCACTTGCTCCACCTGACCCCTGCTGTATGGTTCTAACAGTTTCTGCTTACAGGAAATGCTGGCAAGCAGTGAGCCAGGGGCCACTATCCCTGCGGTATTAACTGCCTGCCTCGGACTTTCAGCACCATGGACAACACCCCCTCCCCCGTCCCCTGTCCCCTCTGCCACCAAGAATCCTGCTTAGCACTTACCCTGTCCCCTGGTGTTTTTCTAGACTCCTCACCTCGGAGAGTCATCATTCTGTGGTCCTTTGCCAACTCTGCCAATGACAGGCCCTGCCACTTCAGTGAGACCCCCCACCCTGCCAGTCCCTTTAACCTGTCTCAGTTCAATACCTCAATGAACCGAGCTTTGCACAGGTAGTGGGATGAGGAGTGCCAGAATCAGGTCAGAGAGCTGCTGTTCCAGCCTTCCCTGCATCTTTCCTCTACCCTCCCTTTGCTTCTAGGCATTTGGCAACTTCTACCTTACTTTTCAATACAATATAAAATACATATTACCTGAGAAAAATCCATGTGTAAGTGACCCTGTGCAGTTCAAACCTTGTGTTGTTCAAGGGTCAACTGTATACACACACACACATATACACACGTACATATACATTTCTATACTGTTAAAATTGTATAACTAGAAAAAAGGTATTTTTTTTTTTAAAGATTTTTATTTATTTGCCAGAGAGAGAGGGAGAGTACAAATGGGGGGGAGCGGCAGGCAGAGCAGGCAGAGAGAGAAGCAGGTTCCCCGCTGAGCAAGGAGCCTAAAGCGGGGCTCAATCCCAGGACCCTGGGATCATGACCTGAGCCGAAGGCACAAGCTTAATCTGAGCCATCCAGGCGCCCCGAAAAAAGGTATTTTAATTAGAGAAGAAAGTGAAGACTTTTTTTATTATTTTAGAGAGAGAGAATATGAGTAGGGGGAGGAGCAGAGGGGGAAAGAATCCCCAAGCAGACTCCACACTGGGTGTGGAGCCCGATGCAGGGCTCAATCGCACAACCCTGAGATCATGACCTGAGCTGAAACCAAGAGTCAGATGCTCAAACAACTGAGCCACCCAGGCACCCCAAGTGAAGATATTTAACTTTATTTGCTTTAATTCAGAACTTCCCAAATGATTTAAGATAGAATATCTTTTTTTGGGAAGATATACTTCTTAACATCCTACAGAGAATAAAGTATTGCAATCACTTATTTAGTTACTGCTCTGTCCTAGGAATAAATGTTTACTGCTAGATCAAGAAATTTTTTCCACTATCAAACACTTTTATGATTTTATGTCAACAAACCTTCAATGTGGAGTCCAAAAGGGACTTGGGCATCTCCCTCTGCTGTACACCAGGCAGAGGGCTCCACATTAGCCAGTACTCTGGATTTGTAGTCACAGTACTGCTCCAAAAAGACATAAATGTGGAATTAAATAAGTCAGACCACAATGAAATAATTTCTTCAGTAGACACCTAGAGATAAATAGATAAGAGAATATTTGAGAAAAATTCCATAAATAAAGTTAGGAGGTTTCCCTCTTATAAGACTCATCTAAAATTAACATGGGTTTAAAGATATTAATTCTAATGTCCCTGATTTCCTGCCACCCTGGTCATCCTGGTTAAGCCACTTATCATCTTGTTTATAATTTTATAAAACTGAGATCTGCTTTTTATAAGGCATATGAGGAAATGTAAGTGAATTACACGATTATAATATCAGCAAAATAGGTAAGTGAATAAAGGTTGTACTAATGAAGTTATATTAACTGCAGTTTACCACTATTCACATTCAATAGTTATTCCTGGAGAAAAGATTAAAAACACTCTCACACTGTATTTTTGCACAAACAATAAAAATAAGCAAATATTTCAGCCTCATTTAACTGGAAACCAAACACAATGATTCTGTAGTAAGAGTTGTGAAATACCCAGGTAATTACTGCAAAAAACACTCAAAATTCTCCCCTTTGAAAGTTAATTCAAGTAAGACTGGAGTTTTGGACATAAACAGAATTCTGCAACCAGTCTGCCACAGAATGTCTAATTGGCTCACAGTATAGAGAAGGTTTATCTCCCTTTTTACCTTCTGATGGTGCAATAAGAACCAAAGGTCTCGAAGCTCTCGCGGAGCAATTGGTGTGTGCTTAAGACAAAATGTGATGTGATGACTTATCTCCTCATCTATCTGGGGTGGCTGATTTTTGCTGGACCTGTTCCACAAATAAAGAGGAAGAAAGGATGGGCTGTGGACTATCAATAAACTGCTAGAAATCTGCTATGTATGGGAAGATGGAACACACAGAACTTACAGTGCATTTATTAAAATACAAACAAGCAATTCTACTGGAAAAACACCTAGTAACTTGTAGAGGTCGAGTGAAAACAGGCAAAGAATCAGTGGCAACAGGCCTCCCTTGGTTTCGGTACCTAGTCCCCTTTAAGACAAGTCTGTGCTTTGTTTCACATGCCGGATATATAGAATAACCTAACAAGAAAAAAAGTTCCCCCAAGGAAAATGGCTTACCTTCTTAGACAAGCCTGTGTCATAAAATCAGCTGTCACTTTGTACTGCCAAAGCATCGCCAGGTACTCCATTGCAGGCCACAACTGAACATTTCTGGTGAGTTGGATTAAGAAGGTAAAGTCTGGTTGGAACAGGGAGGAAGCTTCATTGTGCTTTTTCTCCAGAAAACCAACTGAAATTCCTTTGGCTTTTAGTTCTAAACAATGGGCATTCACAAGATTCTTCAACTCATCTGGACAGAAAGACACATGCAACATTATAGCATAGTGGTCAACAGAACAGGCTCAGATTCCCAACAACTAGTTATGTGACTGTGAGCTTAACCTGAGCTTAAGTTTTGTACCTGTGAAATGATGTCATTAATACCTGCACAATTCTGATGACAGAACTAAACAATATATGTAAAGTTCAACTCTATGCCTGACACGTATTTAATGGTAGATATAGTATACAAAAAGGAAAAAGGGAAAAAAAAGGGAAAAGAGAAAAGAAAGAAACAGAAAAAAATAAAATCTAAGGGAAAAACTTAAAAACTTATTGGCTGTAGAGCAGCAAATACTTCTGGAGCATCTGTCAGCAGGCTAAAGTCCAGAGTATCTTACCTGGGTTGGCATCTTCCAGAATATTAGCTCTGAGGACCAATCCCCAGGCACGCAAGAGACTTTTCTTTAAAGTCCATTCAGAAGCAACCACTTGGAGATGATTAATGTCTTCCCACCTTCCACTTTCCCCAAGGGCAGGCATTCGCTCTCTGATGGCAAGCGCTTTGTTAAGGACTTTCAGTTGAGAAAAACACTCCACCACCAGCTTGTTCTGAAACAACAAAACCCAGGAGAACCTACTATTAAGGAGAAAGGAGGTTCTTTTTAGCAGCCTGTTCAGGTTTAAGAAAAAATATGAAACATTTCCACAATGCTTCCAGAAAACATAAGGTTTGTTTACTCCTGTTGCTCTCAGGAGATTTTATAGTAATAAAGTTAAAACTCTACCCAGACTTAATACTCTCCAAGAATAAGCAAAATGTTAACACTTCACAAATCAGTTAATAGTATTGTGAACATTTAGGTTAAGTGTTACTGGCAAGGATGAGTCTAGTTGAATGGCAGTCCCCATGCTCCAGGAGAACTTAAGATGTCAAGTCTTAGTGTTTATGACATGTTTCTAAGTTGTACCTTAAAAGGAAATGGTCGTCCCAGGAACTTTTGCAACTTCTTTATACCAGTGAAGCCACCAGTTGGGCTCCCCAAGCAATTCTGAATATGTTCTGAGACCGTCTGAACCTCTTTGTAATATCTTTAAAGAAGGAGAAAAGGGAAGAGGGAAGTAAGGAAAGGGGGAAATGCGGGACAGTAGAGACATCATTTACATTTTATATTTGATTCACATTCACCCATAGGCAAAGGGAGTCAACCAAAGTAAAGCAACAAGTTTCAATTCCAAACCTTTTTTATCATCATCGGTACTACAGATATTGACATTATTACTCAAAATATGAGTCTTACTTGTTTTCATGGTTCATTAGGAGTTGAGGGATCTGACGGACCAAATGCTTCAAAACCCAGTGCCAGTGAAGGGCAAGCAGGGCCAGGCCTGGGGCATCCACTTTTACTGTGTCAGCCACGGTCCAAAACCGGTCCCGCCACCGCAGAGAATCCAAGATCTAAAAACACAGTAAACCAAACTACTCACAAGCATTTCTCGGTGAAAGACACAAGACCCAGATTTCAATTGTTAATCAAGACTCAACATACACACATAAAAGGTCTAGCATTTGACTGAAATGCTTTTTAGGGACATTAAAACAGTCAGAGAAGGCACAGATTTTTTTTCTCCAAGCACTTGAAGTTCAGAGCTATTTCCTTAGAGAAAATGGAATTATTGGGTCATATGGTATGTGTACATGTAATTTTATTAGATACCGCCAACTTTTCTTACAAAGCAGCTGCGCTATTTTGTATTCCAACCAGTAGAGGCGAATTTTGACTGTTCTGTTTCCTTACCGATACTTGCTACTGTTAGTGATTTTAATTTTAGCCATTTTGTGGGTGGCACTGCACTGTGGTTTCAATTTACAGTTCTTTGATAACTAATGATGTTGCAATTTTTGAAGTTCTTACTAAGCACTCACATATCTTCTGAGAAGTATCTATTCAAATTATCTTGCTCATTTAAAAATTTGGGCTGTATTAGTTTATATAATTTATATATATAACATCTATAATATATAATTAAAATTTTATGTAATACAGCCCATTTTTAAAGTTTCTCCCAGTGTTTTCATTTTCTTAGAGATGTCAAGAACAGAAGGTTTTGATTTTGACAAAATATATCAAATTTTTTCTTTTATGAAGAATCCTCTGTAATCTCTGCCTATCCTTGGGTTATGAAGATTTTCTCCTGTGTTTTCTTATAGAGAGTTCATAGTTTTAGCTTTTATATTTAGATTTATGATCCATTTTAAGGTAATTTTTCCATATAATGTAAGACAGGGGTAAAGGCTCATTTTTTAACTTTATTATATGAACTTTATTGTACTTGTTCCATCACCATTTGTTGAATATACTGGTTTTCCCCATTAAATTACCTTTGCATATTTAGAAGAAAAAAAAATCAATTGACCCTATGAGGATCTATTTCTGAATTCCTTTTGGTTTCACTGGTCTACGTGTCTATCCTTGTGATAAATTCACTAAAGTAGATTTGTATTGCAAATCAGGTGAGTCTCTAACATTGCTCTTCTAAAATGTATTTTTATAGCAAAGTGGTCTCAATATTTTTTGAGTGATTTCTCTCAGAGAGATAAAAGCTATTTTCATAATACCAAACTATTTACCTTTTGTCACTATGTTGACATTTGCACTGATAGTTACCAATAAAAGAGGTGGGATGGGTGGGATGGACAAACTGTGACTGGGTATCCGGCAAACACTATATTGAAAATGAAGTGAATCTGCCAGTTCAAGAAAAGCAATTGAGAGTATTTGTTGCCAAAGATAAAATTCAAGCTTACAAGCGAAACCCAGAACCTTGAAAAACCAAGACCTTGACAAATTCCCAATACTTCAAGATTTTTCTGATGAGGTTTGTGATAGTTTCTCATCAGTGTGACTCTGTTGACACTGAAGAATGATTTATCAACATTTGGAAGATCCGATAACTTGGTGAACAATAATTTCCAAATTACCAAAGCATGAGCTAAATTCCTACAATAGTAAAAAGTAAAAGTCCATCCAAAGTGCAAGCTAGACGAATGGATTTTGATGCATGACAAGTTTGGTGTATTTCTTCAGATTCCACATTACTAGTAATCTTTAGAAAACTATCACTTGTCAGGTTGTGGTACAGTATCAAAGAAAATTATTCACAGTTATATGAAATGGTTATGAAGACATAGGTTGGAAAAGGGAGTAGAACTATATAAATAGAGGCCTAAACAACATAATATAAGAATGAATGCAAAGATTCCATTTTTTTCTGTTAATCCATACATTAAAGAGACCTGAAGAAATGTAAAAATAGTTGCACTTTTCATTAATTTGTTTTGAAAAACAGTTGATTCTCATTAAAAATGTTATTCCTGTTAACATTCAATGGATTTGCTATTGTGTTTTAAGCAAATTAATATTTTTTGTATTTTCAGATTTATTTCCTAATATAGTAAATATGTATAAATGTGACTATGAAATCTTTGATAAACTTTTTAGACTCAAGACTCCTTTATGGTCTTAAAGGTTAAGACCTACTATTCTAGTTTATTGAAATTACTAGAATAATCCAGATTCAAAACTCAAGGATGTCTAGGAAGACTTAAGTGGATTAAAATATAAATTAAAATTCCAATGTTCTCCAAGAGGTGGATACATTGTAGTACCTACATTTGAAGGAATACTACTTGGCAATAAAAAAGAATGAACTCTTGATACAATAAACAATACGGATACATCTCAAAATAACTGTTTTTGAGTGAAAGAAGCCAGACCAAAAAAGTATACTGCATAATTCCAATTATATAAAATGCTAGAAAAATGCAACTAACCAAAAGCATGTTAATGGATACCCGGTTTGGGGTGGGGGCAAGGGAGAGAAAGGAAATACAAAAGAACATGAGGAAAGGCTTGAGGGTATTAGATATGTTCATTATTGTGGTAACGGCTTCACAGGTGTATACATGTCAAAACATAAAATTCTACACTTCAAATATATGCTATTTGTCAATTATATACCCACAAAGCTCTAAAATATGTGTGTATATATTTAAACTGTTAAGAACAACTAAATTTCTTAAGTAATACTGGACATATAATAACAACATTATAGTTTGTCTCACCCCTAAAAATCTTAAACATTTGTCTTGGCACAAAAATAAAAACATAAGGTACATTTCCTCACCTCAATGACACTGGCATCGGACACCATCCCCTGAGAGGACTGGACCCAGAACAGGATTAGTGCATCGCAAAGTTCAAAAAAAGCAGCAAGATTGACTACAACTTCATGGGGCAGGCTGTGATAGCTCTCTGGATCTTAGAGTTGACATAAATAAGAACATTCCATCAGATTTAAATTAATATCTGGACATTTTCAAAATCAACTGTAATATGGAACTTAATTGCATCTCTAGTATGAAGGTCAATTTTGAAAGGTCAAAATTGAAAGCAAATTTTTAGCCTACTATTATATTAAACTTAGCAAATCAGGCATTCATATCTATAGAAGTTCTTAATGTCTTAATGAAAAATGAAAATTATAGAGCAATAATGGGTATTTTACAAGTACTTTGTTTATTTATTTTAAAGATTTATTTATTTATTTCAGAGAGAGAGAGAGAGAGAGAGAGAGAGAGACACAGCGAGGAAGGCAACACAAGCAGGGGAGTGGGGGAGGGAGAAGCAGGCTTCCCGCTTAGCAGAGAGCCCGATGTGGGGCTCGATCCCCCATGACCTGAGCAAAAGGCAGACGCTTAATGACTGAGCCACCCAGGGCGCCCCACGAGTACTTGTTTAAATACAAAACAAAAACAAAGTGTATATATGTTTGGATGAATAGATAGTGCAGAGGAGAAGATACAAACGAAGGCACTATTAACAGTAACTGCTTCAAATGCAGACTTCTTCAATTTTTATGCTTCCATATAGTCCAAATTTTTTCCAACAAGCACAGATACCTTTTCAATTTAAAAAAAATAAAGGAAGGATGAAGAAAGAACCTATAACCAAATACTTAGGAGCATGAAGTTTTTGAGCCAACAGACCTAGATTTCAGATTCTAGTTCTGTTACTTGCTAGAGATGTGACCATGAGCATCTCTGTACATCCCTCTCCTCTTTCACAGCATGGGACCTATACCACATAAGGTTCTATAAAAAGTAAATGAAATCAAGGACATGTACAAAGCAGTTAGTCATTACTATTGAACAAATCAGGCCACAAAATCAAAAGGGATCAGTAAAATGGCAGTAGCTGCTGGAGGTCTCTTAACTTTAGAGACATTCTATGATCAGATGCATAACTCAAGAATATAAAAGGTAAACTTCTTACCTTTATGGAACTCAAAGGACATTCTTAAAACACTATTTCTTAACTTTTTGCCACCAACAGAAACCAAATTTGCTTCAGTAAAAATCCGTTTTTCCCGGTCAAGATATATGATTGTCCTGAAACGAGATCAATAGCATAACAAATATTATTGGTTATTGCTGTATACTACTTTGTAATCACATCCTCTTACCTGCTGAAATCTTGAGAATCCTTGGAAGATCAATCTCCTTCAACCTGCCATTCCTTTCCATCCCCTCCAAATTCTGGACTAAAGAGATAGAAGTGAAAGTGATGATGACTGAGTTGGGGGGTGGGGGTGTGGGGAAGACAGATGACTGGGAAAAGCTGCTTCTAGGTAGACTGCCAGGCTTTGCTGTGATCTGACACACTACACTGTGAACTCTTAAAAGTGGCCATCATAAAATTAATCTCTGGTGTTAAAAGTTACCTAGGGAGGCACAAGGGGGAGTTACTAGGAGGGGAGATAAGAGGGCTTTGAGGTGCTAGTTCATACCACATGCATGAGTTCACTTTGTGAAAATTCATCAAAACCAAATATACTCATTATTAAGTGTACTTTTCTGTAATGTACATTATACCTCAATTATAAAATTATTTTTAAAAATGTATTACATTACACTGTTCGCCAATTAAAAAAATACTTCTGGCCATTACATTAAATGTGAGGAAAGACCAACTTATATAACAATTAGATAAATTTATATGTTGAGTATGCACTTAAGTATGCAGGTGTTACATGTCTCAACATTTGAGGATGGGAAATAATGTGGACACAAGGCTGAGGAAAGGACCTGTGAGAGAATGAGCAGGTGAAAATGGGAGGAGCTGCCCAGAATCATGAATAGAAAACAAAGAGAAACATGACTATCTTATGATAAAAGATTAATTGCAAAATATAACACAACATTAACACTGAGTTAGTGTATCTCTTAAAGCATCCTATTAAATTATTAAGAACTTGCATCATTTCCAGATTTTTTTTTTTTGACATCAGAGTTACTTCATTGAGCATGTAGCATGAAGGCAATCCCATCTAACATCCCACCATTTCTCAGGTTCAGCAGATTAAACACATGTAAGCTAAATTTGACAGAATTTAGAAAAGGTATAATCTCTAAAGCTATATTGTACAGTGAGGCAAACAGTGCCCAGAATAGCAGGCTTCACCTACTTGTTTGCAACGGACTCTAAAAGGGTAAAGAGCTGCTCGGGCTGGTCTGTTTGTGGGTCAAAGTCCATCGAATTTCTAAGGATGTCCAAAGCCTGCATATTCCATCGGGGGTCCAAAGGGATCACAAATTCATCTGGTTTAAAAAACAAAACAAGAAGTAGAATTTTGGAGTTAAAACTCCTTGCCTAAAAATTTCAGTGGAAGATTTGCACTGTCTTAATTTGATCACATTCAGTCCTGATGGCAGAGACAGAATAGGAAAATTGCTGTTTCAGCCCACAACACTAGAAAAGTAAAATTCAAGTGCTTTTACACTATTTTCTTTCTAAATGCAAAATTTCTACTAGTCCTGAAAATTCATTCCACTGTAGGATATAAGGTAATCCCTCTGGAACACAAGCATTCTGACCAATACATTCACTTGCTCAGGTCACACTGCTGGTCAGAAAACAATCCATGAGCTAATCACCCAATCTGTTGTCATTAACCTCAAAAAAATTAACTCACATGGTGGAAAAATGAAAGAATACATCTCATTTGCTTTCAGAAAGAAAAACAACTCAAGGGGCACCTTGGTGGCAGAGTCAGTTAAGTGTCCGACTCCTGGTTTCAGCTCAGATCCTGATCTTAGGGTCATGGAATCTAGCCCTGTGTCAGGCCCCAAGTGTGCGGAGTCTGCTTGAGATTCTCTCTCCCTCTCCCTCTGCCCTTCCCCCCTGCACTCATGCACACAGGTGCACTCTCTCAAGTAAATAAATAAATCTTTAAAACACACACACAAAAAAAACCTCAAAATTTTGCTTAAAAGCCCTTTCTTTATAATCAGAGAATGTAGCATATGCTGCTTCTTAGGCTTAAATTTGGCACCTCTTCTGTAAAGCAGCAGTGATCAGATCTGACCCTTCTCCAGAGGTGGTGAGAACCCAAGGAATGAGGTTAAGACAAAACAGTGGTAACATTAGGGGCGCCTGGGTGGCTCAGTTCATTAAGCGTCTGCCTCCGGCTCAGGTCATGATCCCAGGGTCCTGGGATCGAGCCCCACATCGGGCTCCCTGCGTGGCAGGAAGCCTGCTTCTCCCTCTCCCACTCCCTCTGCTTGTGTTCCCTCTCTTGCTGTCTCTCTCTCTCTGTCAAATAAATAAATAAAATCTTTAAAAAACAAAACAAAACAATGGTAACATTAACTTGAAGGTGGCTGGGTAGGTCAGTGGAGCACTTCAAGTTTTATCATACGCTAGACTAACAAATGCCTAACTGTCAACAGCAAAGTACATGAAGGACAGACCCCATATTCCAAAGTCCAGTAAGACTACATGATCCAGAGCTACACACTAGAAAAGGAAGATGAAGGCATACCTACTATGTTCCAACAGTGAGCAAATGATATCTACTAAAAAGGGAACCTGCTACCCTCTACTCCAGAACTATTCCCAAAGGCCAAAATTTTTTCATACTTGGGAAGCCATGATTTAGGTCAGCCACAACATGATCACTATAGTAGTTTTCCCTATAATTTGATTTCTTCCCAAACATTTACTTTGTTATCTTTAGTGTACATAAGGTAATTGGTTTAGCACAAAAGCATCATGCATATTTTCTTCTAAACCAAATGGCAACGGTATGTTTTGATCAAAATCAAATGAAGATAGGGATGGGAAATTAAAAACCTGGTTCTATGAAAATGTCCCTAATTTCCTCATTAATGCTTATGTTTAATCAACTTTATATTATTCTGTTTAAGTAAGTTTGCAATCTCATTCTTTAATTAAAAATAAATTCTGGGGGTGCTTGGGTGGCTCAGTCACTTAAGCGTTTGCCTTCTGCTCAGGTCATGATCTCAGGGTCCTGAGGTAGAGCCCCATGTTGGGGATCCCTGCTCAGTGGGGAGTCTGCTTCTCCCTCTCCCTCTGCCCCTCCCCCCAACTCGTCCTCTCTCTCTCTCAAATAAATAAAATCTTTAAAAAAATAAAAAAATAAATTCTGAATACCTCATTTGATTAGATAGCTTAAATGGCTATTTCTTTTATCACTATGGTTTTAAAACTTTATATTTAAGGCTTTATAACTTTTATTAAGGTTTTATATTTTCTGAAGTAATTCACACTGTATTGTTTACCCATCAAGTCAAATAGCTCATAGTTTAAACCCTTTCTGTTAATAACTGAGAATGCTCTGAGTGGAAGGGACCCCAGAGAAATTAATATAATTCTCATATTTTCCAAACACAGGCAGTAAGTATGAATGATGGGTCTCAAATGAACAAGCCAGTTTGTGGTTGAGTTGGGACCAGAGACCAGTCTTCCAACTCCTGTGCTCTCCCTACTATATTGTGTATCATCATCATCTTTCAAAGACTAAAGGAAAAAGGGATAGTTTCAAACAAAGAAGTAGAATTCGCATCTGAATACTGTGAGTCTTCCAAAATACAGTGTTTATTACAGTGGCAGTTCTGACAGTCTTTTTCCATGGACTTGATGGGACCAGTTTCCTAAACTGTACTGAGAACTCGAAATTAAATCAGGTGCAGTACCTGTTATATTTGGTTGTAATATTTTGATGACATTACTGATCCCAGCTGAGAGAGAATTTGAATAAAAATTCCTAAGAGATGCAGCACTGGCTTCCAAATTAATCTGTACTGATTCTGTGGAGGAAGGAGAAGCAAATGTTAATATTTGAAGTGGGGCTGTCCAAGCAAACTTTTTGCAATGATGGAAACAACCTATAGTTGCACTGTCAGAGTAGCCACTAGTCACATGTTAATAAGCACATGAAATGTGGCTACTGCAACTAAGGACTGGATTTTAGATTTAATTAATTTATATTTACATTTTAGTAGCTACCTGTGGCTGGTAGCTCTCATATAGGACAACGCAGATAATATATATAAATTCTCTCTATACAATTTTAGACAGATCACATGCACCACACAATACACACATTCTCTGGCTAAGTTCTCATGAATAGAAAGGTTCACGTAAACTCAATTACTTTAGGCAACAAATTCTACGAACAAATTCCAAGTCCTGTACTTTGCAACCCATGCAATGTTGTTACTGTTGGTTTTTCCTCTTTAAATGAAAAAGTACAAAGAAATTAAGCATGACAACTTAGAGCACTGGAACTAAAGTAAGTCTCTTAATGCACCTTTGGGGGAAATGAGGTTAACAAAGGCAACCTTCCCCAGCCAGAATGGTTGTATAGCAGAAGTACAGCAGCATGTTCAAAAAATAAACAGTAACATAACATGGTACATTTTCCTTCTGTATTTGATAGGAAGGTGGAAGATCCTGAAATGCTAAGGATTACATGGGGGCAAAGTTTCTCTTAGAACATATCTAAGGGCAGATATATATGTGCCTTAATTTTTTTTTTTTTAACAGCTATACAAACAGTAATGCCAAGTCACAAACTTCTTGCTAGGACATCTCCCAGATACAATTTTGACAGTATCCTCACAGAGTAACACAGCTACTGAGGCCCTAAAATAGTATAAGTGTAAATATATTCACTTACTATACAAATTAAGCTTTTTGACTCACCCAGCCCCTGTGGTATATTCTTGGCTAAATGATAAAGCCATTTAACTCTGAGCATCCAATCTTGATTGGTTGCTCTTTCTATAAGCAATTTAACAGCCATGGCCAGAACATCTGGTTCATCGATCCAGTAAGTATCCACTTCAACTGAACTGAATTTCAAGCTCTCAGGGTTAGAGGACTGCATAATTTTCTCTAAGTCTGGCAAGGTAAGAGGCTGAATCCTGAAATTCATTAGAAAAATAAGGCAAAATCAGTACTAGAATAAACTTTCATTTTATATCTCAAAGAACCAGGAAAATAACTTTACAAATATGGATCCAAGAGGTAATGGGGAAAGATGAGTCCCCTTCAAAGGAGGACAATTAAAACATATTGCGTGAATAAGAATAGGGAGCAATATTACAATGAACAAGGAAACTATGACAGCTGGGTAATAAATGACCTCATAACATCCTGGTCAAACATGTTGGTCATGACCACTACCATAAAGAAAAAAAAAGTCAAGATGCCAAACAGACACAAGCTGAAGGCTCCACTAACCTGGCCCAGCTGCTGGTTTTCATGCTCATCCTGTTGAGGCAATATACTAAGATCTGTCCATCATTTCGGACTATAGACAGGTGAGAATCTTCAGTAGCAAAGAGAGCCGAGGGCAGAGAATCTGGCCACAGGCCCATGGCAAGGATGGAGTTACCCCAGGTTTCATGTGCTCTCAGAGAAAAAACATGTTTCTCCAGTAAAGCCTGTGCAAGCTGGTAGGAGATAAAAACATGTGGTGTACAGGAAACATATAAGTGCTATCACCAGAAACTAGAAGAATATTAATGGTTTTCCAAGACCTTTGTGATTATCTCATGACAACTCTCATCACAGCCTTCAATATTCAACATTACAAGATAAATTCCACTTTGCTAAGTTTCGAAGAAGTAATATTTACATTTAACCTATTTTCCAGAAAAGTTTTAGATGCCAGATCTCTACTAAAGAGTAACTGAAGTGCTCCACTCTCAGTTCATTAAAGTTACCATCAATAGAAAGAATTTCCTCCACCTAAATAATGTAGAGTGTTATAACTGAAAAAGCTGTTTGAAACACTTCATAGTACCTTCTGGTTTGCTGGTGAATGCTGGGAGTGGACATATGCTTCCCAGCATACTTCAGAAAAGGCTCTGTCTAAACTCAGCCCTCGCTGTAGGTACTGCACAATGAGTAAGGCTGTCTGAATCAGAGTTGAAATAGAGGACGTTGGAGAACCTATAAGGAAAAAAATTGCCATTTATGAGGAACAAATTCCATAAAATCTCCAGTGAAAACAGATAAATTCATCTTCACATCAAACTTTGTTCCACTCAAATCCACCCAGATACTTACCTTAGAAAGTGGAATCTACAGTCTCAGTAGCACATTATGGACTTGTGGGAACATTCATATTCCTTCCCTATCCTGCCTCCCTCCGTCCCTTTCTGGCTCTTAAAAGCATGTTGCAGGAAAGCGACAATTACAAGTATGACAAAGCCTGGTCATATATACCCTTAATCTAAAGTTGATACACACTGAAGTAGCAAAATGAGCATGACCTCATAAAGGACCATGCACTTTAAAATACAACAGAACTGCATTCAAACCTCACTGTTTGGCTTTGATGAGTTACTCAACCTCTCTGAGCCCTATCTGTAAAATGAAAACATGTTCTGAAGAACTAATATGAAGACTAAAAAAGCAACTGACATTGTACCTAATACACAGCAGTTAGTCAATAAATAGCATTTCATTTTTTATCATTACCTTTGTTATTATTCTTGCCTGTTCCTGTATATTTGGACATTTAGAAGAAGAAACACCTGTTTTAAGCAGTCCAAAGTTCCCTCTTAATTCTACCTTCAAAAGACTCAACGACCATCCTGAAGATAAGAGGGACAAACTTTACAAATTTTAGTGCCTAAAGCAGTATTCCTCAAAATAAGGGTATCCGAATGAATCCATCAGAATTACCTGGGAAGCTTCTTTAAAATACTAATTTCTGTGCCTCACACAGACTTGCTGGATGCAATCTCTTAGGGGGAAGAAGGCCATCAGCACATTTACATTTTTAACACACTTTTCTGGTAACTTCTATTTGTATGTACACTAAATTTAAGAACTCCTAGATTAGCAGTTAAATGGAATAACATGTGAATTTCTAGAAGAATAAAACTCTGCAGAGGCCTAGAATTCAAGCATCTTACCTACTACAGTGCTTTGGATCTCTGTGTGTAGAGCCAAGAGGCTGTCACACACACTATCTCCCACCAACCCAAGGCTGTGCAGCAGAACTTTCAGATCCAGGTCATCTGGGATGTTCCCATCCCCTTCTCCTGAAATATAGATTTCAAGTCCACGATTCCTCATAGCTCGGGATATTTCTCCATGAACAGGATCCATCGAGAGAAAAAGTCTAGCAATTCAAAGAAAAAAAAAATTAAACTCCTAGTTGTAACCAATGATGCAGCTCAGCAACAACTGGTGAGAGCAAATCCTATGTGGTTCATCTTTAGGGAGCTTGAGATACCACTAACTCAAAGTCTTCTACTTTCATCTGTATTCTATCTTCTAGTGCCAAAGTGCATCAAAACAGCAAAATCATTTTCTCTAAACCTACTCTCCTTAGAAACTATTGTTTATCCAGTGGACCTTTAATGCTGAGAATGTTAAAATTCTTACTTTCAGATATTACCCAAATCAGATAGTGCTAATTCATCATTCTAACTCACCTACAGAGATGAGAAAAGGGAGCAGTGTATTCTCCTGAAACAATTACCTTCATATATTCGATATCTAGCAACATCTCCACCTAGCCATCTGACATCTCCAATGCTACACAGTGGATTCCTTGCTGAACTTCCCCATGTCAAACCTGCTCCGCTGCCAGTCTTCCCTTTCTCAATAAATGGCTCCCATATTTACCCAATTACTCAAGCCAAAAGCTTAGGTAAAATCCTTACTGTTTCTTTTCTCAACCCACCCATCCATCAGCAATTCCCACTCATATGGCCACCCTAGTCTAAGCTAACATATACCTTGCCGGAACTACTGCGAAAGACTTGTGATCAGTCTCCCTGCTTCAACCCTTTAACACCAACCCACTGCAGGGACTTCACCTCTTGATTATATTTTTTATTATTTCATTTTTTAAAATAAGCTCTGTGCCCAGGCGCCTGGCTGGCTCAGTTGGTTGGGCGACTGCCTTCGGCTCAGGTCATGATCCTGGAGTCCCAGGATCGAGTCCCACATCGGGCTCCCTGCTGAGCGGGGAGTCTGCTTCTCCCTCTGACCCTCTTCCCTCTCATGCTCTCTATCTCTCATTCTCTCTCTCTCTCAAATAAATAAATAAATAAATAAATAAATAAATAATCTTTGGGGGAAAAAAAAAGTAAGCTCTGTGCCCAATGTGGAGCTTAAACTCACAACCCTGAGATCAAGAATTATATGCTCTACCTACTGAGCCAGCCAGGAGCCCCCCTTCTTTACTGATGTGCTCCCAGAGTCTGGCAAATAGCAAAACCTCCATAAATATGTGTTAACTGAATCAATAAACAGGTGAACATACTTATGACTGGATCATAAATATAACATATAAGAAGGTCCCACTGAATGTCTACCTCCCCCACTGAGGCAGTCAGATTCTTAGGCAGAAACTTAAGAGGCAC
The DNA here is from genome assembly GCF_003265705.2 of Callorhinus ursinus. Lineage (NCBI taxonomy): Eukaryota > Metazoa > Chordata > Mammalia > Carnivora > Otariidae > Callorhinus > Callorhinus ursinus. The sequence continues at coordinate 11,213,941 of NW_027397068.1, forward strand.
AAATACCTGAAATTGGGATTTGGTGTTATGGTGGGAGTGGATCCATCTATCATTCCTCTCTCACTAAGAGTGAGAACACCTCCAGGTTCAAGCAAAGCATTCAAACGATCCAGCACTGATGGGCTGCACAGACAGAATTCAAATACAATGGTGACAGACTGAAATGCTGCACTGGTTCTACTTTTCCTTGCACAGGCCTCCCACTCCTCCTGACCCATGTCCTCCTTCAGCATGGACCACTCCCCCATATAGAATTGTGTTCTCTCTCCCCGTCCATTCCCCTTACCATTCCCAAGGTATGTTGCCCAGAGATTCATACACAGTAAATATACAAAATATTTGTTCAATAAGTAAATAAAATTAAGGAAAATTGTTCCATGATCTATAGCTCTTTCTTTCCTCTTTCCCTCTTCCATCTCCCCCACTTCCCAGCATTATCAAATCAATCTGAAGGCAACTGGATTTCAATTCAAACATTCTGAAAAACGCTCCAAGTAGAGAAACCCATCATCTGACCTGGAGTAGTTTCTATTACGCTGTGTACTATGGTAGTTTTATGATGCCTTTTTTCTTACTTTAGAATCAAAGCAATACACACTGATGCACATTTACTAAATGTCTACCCTGTAAAAGATCCTCCATTTCAAAAATTTGCCCTCAAGAATGCCCCTAACAAAAAGAGTATTTTTGGTGTTAAATAAAAAGGTCTACCTCAAAAATGGGTGGAAAAGTAACCCAATTCTGTTAGCCTTCAGGTTAGCTCAAAACAGTCATACAGAACTAAAATCTTGCAGCTAATGACCAACTACCTTTGTTCACCGCAGGGATCAGTCTACAGAATATGGTTGAAGATATGTTTCTAGTTAACAATGGGTTCAAAATACCAGTGCTTCCAACTGGGTTTCTACTTTGACAAGCATATCTCAAATTACAATGCTGTGATTAAGCAGAATGTCCTTACTTGCAAAAGTTAACATTGTCCATCAAAAGCCAATCTCCAGACTTCAGAGCCCGAACCAACATGCTGTCAACCCATTCAAATGTGCCACGGCTGTGGCCACTGGTGGACTGCAGAAGCTTCACCCCAAAATTCCGGAACTCTTCCACAAGTTTGGCAAACTCTGAAATGTCACAGCCACAGCACTTAATTTCAAACCAGGGCAATAAAAAAACCAACAAAAGAAAAACAAAAACCCCTAAGAGTTTATTAAAAAAAAAATTGGAAACTTAACAGCCCAGGTTTTAAAAGTTTCATAATAAAGTATAAATAAAGGTTTTTGTTTTGTTTTTGTTTAAACAAAACAGGTAAAAAAAATTAGGTCTGGTAGTAGAAAATACTTTTTAATGACTTTTTGAATTAATGGCTAGGTAGAGGTGACTCAAAGGTGACAGAAAAGGTAAATAATCTTGGTTACAATTTCTCAAATGGCATAAGGAGAATAATGCCTCCCACCTATTACTGCATTTTTATCAAATGAAAGCGCATTAAAAGTTGGCACAATGAAAATCAATGTCATTAAACCAGGCTTTCTTTATAATGACCACATCACAGGACTAGAGTAACAATTGCTATGTATTTGCCTAGTGCTTTATAGTTTATATAGCCCATCCCTAGAAATTTTTCAATTGCTCTTTTTTTAATTGGAAATTGCCTTATGACCCTTGTTCATATCACAAAGTATAATGCATTGGACCCCATGAGAAATAATAAGGTTTCGACTTTACCTCCACTGTTAACAACTAAAAAACTATACAAAATATATGATACAGCTGCTTTCAGACACTGGTCAACAGCACAGGGCTGTGATACCTGAGGAAAGAAAACCCTATAATTGCCCTCAATTTTGCCTGGAAGCAATTTCTGAATTGCAAAGCAAGGAGAGGAAACTCAAACATACAAGAGCAGTTTCACTGATTTGAGCAAACAGACTGGAACTCAGGGAGGCCAAGACAACTAGACTGAAGGGCAGAGCACTTGAGATGAAGGAGCTACTCAAAGAGCTCCAGAAATCTAGATAAGGCTGCTGGAGTCTTTGGCTAAATAACAGTCTTCACGTGCACGTAAAAGGTGAGGGAGGTTCCTTCCACAAGGGTAGGAAAACTTGCAAGGAAAGGACAATTTTTGGGGAGTTATGATTGGAACAATTCCCAGAGTTCATACAAGCCTGAGTATTGCTCCAGTTCCTACCAGCCAAACTGAAGAGACCCCACTGAATACACAGGCCATTCAGTAGAGATGCCATGCAAACTATGCCTCAATAGTAGGGCTAATCTTGGGGCACCTGGGTGGCTCAGTCAGTTAAGCATCTGCCTTTGGCTCAGGTCATGATCCCGGGGTCCTGGGATCGAACCCCACATCGGGTTCCTTGCTCAGTGGGGAGCCTGCTTCTCCCTCTCCCTCTGCCTGCCGCTCCCCCTGCTTCTGCTCTGTCAAATAAATAAATAAGTAAAATCTTAAAAAAAAAAAAAAAAAGTGGGGCTAATCTAGCCCTAGAGTAAAGGTTACTCTGAACTGACCTTAAAAAGCTTGAAATCAAGCTTGAAAAGATCAAAATGATCTGGTTCAACACGGCAGTGCAGAAAGATCCTGAACTCACCTACCACCACGGACACACTGAATTGACAGCTACATATGGAACAACTTCCTCAAAAAAAAAAAAACAAAAGAACAACAAAAAAACCCCTGAAGTCTGGCTGAGTGACGACTACACACCAGGCAAATGAAAACAAACAAACAAAACCACCCTGAAGCAGGGAGGAGAGGCTGAGAAATAATCTCACCATAAACCCCACCTCCAGTGCTGTGACCCACAACCAGGAAGGACCTGAAAACCAGAAATCCCAACTTTTAAAATATGTACCTGAAAGGCAAGCTCTCAAAACTTCTATCTTCTAAAAGCAACAGAGCTTGCATCCCAAGAGCACAAGACTGTGATCAGAGAAAGGGCTCACACACTCAGACTCCACCCCAACGTCCAGCTCAGAAGCAGCCAACTGCACCCAGAATTAAAGTGAAGGGGGCTCACCTGCTTGTATTAAAGATAACCTGAGGAGCAGTCATCTAATATAACATATACATCCTAGAGCCTGCTGGAACACTCTCCAGGGAAGAAGACAGGTGCCATCTTTGTGCTCTTCCTTTGTGGAGCTCAGAAGCACCAGTACCTCCCAGAAATCCTTTTACGTAAGTCTCAAGGCCCTGATTTTTATAGCTACCCCCCAGGGATGCCTCTTGATCCTCTGGCTGTGGAGGCCAGGAGAGCTTGAGCTCCTGATCCCATGGGACTGTAACATATCAGTGTCACCCAGAAAGGAGATAGAATTGGTAAATTCTACCAAACATTCAAAAAGAATAAGTATCAATCTTTCTCAAACACTCCCGCCCCCCAAAAAAAAGCAGAAGAGGAAGAAGAGAAGGGGACTTTTCCAAACTCATTTTATAAAGTCAGCATTACCCTGATACTGAAACCAGACAAAGGTGCCACAAGAAAAGAAAGTTACAGCCTAGGGGCGCCTGGCTGGCGCAGCTGGTAGAGCATGCAACTCTTGATCTAAGGGTCATGAGTTCAAGCCCCACATTGGGCATGGAGCCTACTTAAAAAAAACAAAAAAAAATTATAGACTAATATTATTGATAAACATACATCCAAAAATTCTCAACAAAACAAATCAAACTAAATTCAACAATACAGTGAAAGGAATATACACTACGATCAAGTGGGATTTATTCCAGGGATGTAAGAATGGTTCAACATCTGCAAATCAATGTGATACCACACATTAACAAAATGAAGGATAAAAATCATATGATCATTTCAATATATGCAGAAAATGCACTTGACAAAATTCAACATCCATTCATGATTAAAAAAACTCTTAATAAAGTGGGTATAGAAGGAATATGCATCAACGTAATAAAAGCTACATATGATAAGCTTACAGATAACATCATTACTTAATGAAAAGCTGAAAGCTTTTCCTCTGAGATCAGGAAAAAGACAAGGATGTCCACTCTCACCATTTTATTCAACACAATACTGGAATTCCAGGCCAGAGCAATTAGGAGAGAAAAATAAGAGGCATCCAAAATGGAAAAGAGAAAAGGAAAACTGTCACTATTTGAACATGATGTAAAACTACATACAGAAAAGCCTACACCACACACACACACACACACACACACACACACACACACACACACAGAATAAATGAACTGAGTAAAGTTACAGGACACAAGAGCAATACACAAAAACCCACTGTGTTTCTATATACTAATAATAAACTATCAGAAAGTGAAATTGAAACGATCACATTTACAATCACATAAAAAAAATGCCTAGGAATAAATTTAACCCAGGAAGTGAAAGATCTGTATGTTGAAAACTCTAAGACATTAAGAAATTATGTAGACACAAATAAATGGAAAGATATTCCATGCTCATGGATTGGACTAATGTTATTAAAATGTCCATACTATCCAAAGCAATATACAGGTTAAATACAATCCCTATCAAAATTCCAGTGTATTTTTCACCAAAATAGAGGCTAAAATTTGTATGGAACCACAAAAGACCGCAAATGACCAGAGCAATCTTAAAACAAAAGAACAAAGCTGGAGGCATTGAGTTCCCTTATTTCAAACTATATTTCAAAGCTAAAGTAATTAAAACAGCATGATACTGGCATAAAAACAGACACATAGATCAGTGGAACAGAAAAGAGAGCCCAGAAATAAACCCACACATATATGGTCAATTAATTTATTACAAAGGAACCAAGAATACACAATGAGGAAAGGACAATCTCTTCAATTAAAAGCAGTGCTGGGGAAATTGGATAGCCACATACAAAAGAATAAAACTGTAACCACTTATCCTATACTACATACAAAAATTCAAAATGGATTAAAGACTTGAATGAAAGACCTGAAATCACAAAACTCCTAGAAGAAAACCTAAGTGGTAAGCTCCTTGACATAGGTCTTGGTGAAGTTTTTTTTAATGTAACACCAAAAACAAAAATAAACAAGTAGGACTACATCAAACTAAAATCTTTTGGAACAGCAAGGGAAACCATCAACAAAATGAAAAGGTAACCTACTGAATGGGAGAAAATATCTGCAAGTCATATATCTGATAAGGGGTTAATATCCAAAATCTATAAATAACTCATACATCTCAACAGCAAAATTACAAACAAACCCATTAAAAACTAGGCAGCGGATCTGAATAGATTCTTCCAATGACCTATAGATAGCCAACAGGTACATGAAAAGATGCTCGAAATAATTGAGGGAAACGTAAATCACAACCAGAATGAGAGATCACCTCACACCTGTTAGAATAGCTATTATCAAATAAGAAATAACAAGTGTTCACAAGCATATGGAGAAAAGGGAACCCTTGTGCACTACTTGTGAGAATGTAAATTTATACAGCCACTATGGAAAACAGCACAGAAGTTCCTGAAAAAATTAAAAATGGAACTACATATGATCCAGTAATTCCACTTTTGGGTATTTATCCTAAGAAAATGAAAACACTAACTTGAAAAGATGTATGCAACACCATGTTCGCTGCAGGACTGTTTACAACAGCCAAGATATGGAAACAACCTAATTGTCTATTCATAGATGAATGGTTAAAGAAATTGTGGTGTACACACACACACACACACACACACACACACACACGATGGAATATTATTTAGCCACAGAAAAGAATGAAATCTTGCCATCTATGACAACATGGATGGACCTCAAGAACATTATGCTAAGTGAAATAAGTCAGAGCAAGACAAATACCGTATGATCTCTCTTACATGTAAGTTGTTAAACAAAAGACCAAGCTTCTGGATACAGAGAACAGGTTGGAGGTTGAGGGAGTTGTGGGGGAGAAATGGGTGAACTGTATGTTTTGTTTTTTTAAGTCTTATTAGATCAAATAAAAATATAAGATCAAACTAATCCACAAAGTCCAGAAGTCTTTAAAGAAATACAGCTGACCCTTAAAAAACAAAGGGGATAAGGGTGCTAACCTCTCCCCATTCAAAAATCCACATATAACTTTTGACCCCTCAGAAACCTGACTACTAATAGCCATCTTCCTAATAACAGTCAATTAACACATTATGTACACTGTATATATATACTATATACTGTATTCTTACAATAAAGCTAAAGAAAATTTTAAAAAATATAAGGAAAGTACATTTACAGTACCGTACAGGTATTTCTTTGTTTTTGCTTTGTTTAGGATCATCAATTCTGGATTATTTTTCATTAGCTTCATTTTACTTTCTAAAACAAAGATTTTCAAGTTTTGCTAATAACTATTACATTAATAAAAAATTACAGATGTTACCTTACAAATATATTACTACCCATATATGGACACTATATGGACAATGCTACATACATATCTGATAAACACATCCAAACACACATACCTGCCTTGGAGTAGGAGTTGATTTTATTGTTGAGTCGCTGCATAAGCAGTAATACCGCTTCCAGCTTGTTGACAATCTCCATTGTGATACCTCTACCACCATCTCCAAGACACTTGGGCTTACAGGTCAGAAGGAAGTGACTCCAGGCTCTTAGCACTACTTCTGCATCATCAGCACTGATAAGGAGGCTGTCTCTTAACAGTGCCCTTAGAGTGCCCTCCACCTTTTCTAGCAGCTGCCTCCATGGACGTATAAGATCAACCTGAAATTTCCAGAGCACAAACTCATCATTGCCACCGACCAGACTCAAAAGAATACTCCTTTAAATAAATAAATAATAAATAAATAAAATACTACTTGTAGTCACCAACTCAAAAGACCATCAGTCAGACCACAGCAATTATGTAGGTTTTGCCTGAAAATGTGAAGGCAGACCATTTACCTGCTCAAATCCACCCAGAAGCTCTGTAGTGTCCATTGCACTGTTCATAGCCATGATCTTTAATGTGTGACCAGTAAGGTGTGCCAGAAGCTGGACCAGGCTGGTCTTGCCCACAGAGGCTGGCCCCACAAGTATAACCATCCAGCTCATCTGCACGCACTTCATAATAGACTCCACAGACCGTAATGACTGGTGCAGGAGTGCCAGGGGACGGCGGGACGGGAGAGGAACGTAACTGCCACGGGAAAGGACTGAGTAGCCCAACTGAAAAAGACATGCCGGTGAGATTTCACAAGTGTGCCTGGTTGTGGGAGCAGAGGAAATCAAAGAAAAATGTAAAAGAATAGAGGATATTCCTACATGCCTCACCTGAATATCATAAGGAGTGATGTGAAATAGTCTGGATCCCATGTATGGGTTGGAACTTGAATTAAACACATCCTTGAATACAGCAACGACCTAAATGAAGATAATACAGTCAGAACACAAGTCAGGCCACGAAATTCTGAGCCAAAGCTTCTAGAAAACATGCACAGCGACAACAGTCACGGCACTGTGAGTGGACACTAGTCATAATTTCCTTATCCTTTTGAATCTTCTCCTATAAACTTTTGCTTATAGATTACATTTATTTAAATCTTTAAGATGAAAGCAAACTGGAACTCAAGCAAAGTCTAGTCACTTAATCTCAAATTATTTGAGATTCCAGTTGAGAATGTATCATAAATTAAAGCCACACATGTGATGGCAAATCTACAGATGAAAAATGAATCTGCTCTCATCATTCAAGATATCACCTAAAAACGTAGAGAAGAATAGTAGTCTGAAGATTATAAAGAACAATGACCATTTCTTGAGCACCTATTATGTGCCGTACATTATAGAGGTTCTTTATTATGTATGATCCTTATAGCCTTGCAAACTAGGTATCATTTCCACTTTACAGATATGGATAACAGGATTCATAAGAGTTGTAAGGATTTACTCATGGTTAGTAAGTGATTTTAGATCCAAGCCAGTCTCACTCCGAAACACCATTTTAGCTTTCTATTTATGTAGAAGGACAACCAATGTTATTTCTCTGATTATTTACATTCAGTAATCACATCCTTACCAGAAATACAATTAGAAAACTTGCCACTAGCCCTACTTCTTTTCTGGATTTCTTTTTAAGAGGAGTTGAGTTAGGGGGTAAAGCTAGGGGTGTGTAAAATACACTAATTTAGCCCAGAGCAGCAGGAAAAATTCCAACCACCCAGGATATGTACACCAAGTTGCAGGTTTCTAACAAAGCAGCAATACTCATATTAATCATTGTACACTGGACTAAAATCAGAAAATAAAAATATTATAAAATAAGTCATAGGAATAGAATGTATGACATGGTGACTATAATCAATAATACTGTGTAATGTATTTGAAAATTGCTAAGAGAACAGATTTAAAAAGTTGTCATCAAAAGTCTTTTGTAACTATGTAAGGTGAAACATGTTAATTAGACTTATTGCAGTGATCATTTCACAATGTATACAAATACTGAATCATTGTGTTGTACACCCAAAACTCTACGTTGTATGTCAATTACACCTCAGCTAAAAAAATTAATAAGAGTTTGAGAAATACCAGGAAAAAAATGATGAAGATAAAATCATTATCAGTACCAAACATTGACTAGACTCAAAAAGGAGCACAGGAGAAAAGTGCTCCTGTCACATACTTTTGGGTCCAGGTGTTTGATGATCTTATATTCTACTCCAAAACAAATTATCCTTTCCTCTCCCTGACAGTCTACCAGAACTAAAATTACAAATACTTTCAAAATGTAGTTGATTTATTTAGTTTTACAAAGTCAGATTCAATTTACTCAAACTCTTCCAGCTTTGATAAGCCTTTTTCCTATTCACTGTGTGTGTGTTTGTGTGTGTGTGTGTGCGCAAATTACAATAACTAACATAGAAAAGTGAGGGAAACCTTTCGGTGACATTCCATTTGACTAACATCAATTACCCAATAACTGGCCAGGGTCTGGCCACGATGAATACAGTATAATCAGTTAAGTGGATGAAGAAAATAAAATACTAGCTGATGGTAGATGAATTATATATAATAAAATTCTATTTTAAAAAACTAGGTGAGGGGCGCCTGGGTGGCTCAGTCGTTAAGCGTCTGCCTTCGGCTCAGGTCAGGATCCCAGGGTCCTGGGATCGAGCCCAGCATTGGGCTCCATGCTCAGCGGGAAGCCTGCTTCTCCCTCTCCCACTCCCCCTGCTTGTATTCCCTCTCTAGCTGTCTCTCTCCCTGTGTCAAATAAATAAATAAAATCCTAACAAAAAAACTAGGTGAATATTTTGTCCTAATATAATGACCAAAAGGCACTTGCACATAATGAATGAGTTAACATTTGGCTACAATTGGGATATGGAAGGAAAGTTCTAGGCTGGAATGCTGGCTCCATCACTTACTATAGGTGATACTCCATGACTGTGGGCATTGAATCCTCATTGGTAGGAGGTCATGATAGTGCCTCCTGCCTGCAGCTACTGTATTCTGTGAGACTGGACTTTAAATACCACAAAGCAAAATGAACACATTATTAGTTTATTAGGTTAGGAATTCTACTGTTATTTTCTATTTACAAAGAGATATTTTTACTTCCATTCAGATACAGAATATTCTCTTATGTAACTACTTATACTTTGTAGAGAAAAGACTTTGTAACTCAAAGTTTATTTAAAACCAGAAAACCCTCCTCCTTTACTATCACCTGTCTCCTCCTGTTTCTCCCCTCCGCACCTTGAAAGAGGATAAAAGACCTAGTTCTTTATTACTGGGGGGCAAAACTGTTTTAAGAAGGTTTGCAATAAGGGGATTCAGATGGATAAATAAAGTGTGTACTCCGAAGCAAACTACTCTGCATTTTGAGACCTCGAGGTAGGTGAACGTTTAGTCTCTTTCCTTTTTCCCCTCCCCCCACTTTGTGTTTTACTGATGCCAGTGCTCAAGCTTTGACCCCCCGTACTTCGCAGAGGGTATACCACTCCTTCTGCTGCTGCTTCTTGGCCTTCAGGTTTTCCTCGTGTTTGCTCAGCTGGCAGCACATGGCACGTGTCTTCTTGGGCCACAGATCCAGGGGCTTGTACTTCTTACCTTCGTAGAATTTCCAGAGGTTCTCTTTCTGCGTCTGGTTGATGACTGTGATAACACGGGTGATGGGAGCTCGGAAGCCACACCACCTGTCACACTGGTGACGCGCAGCTGGGACAGCTCCACCTTCAGCTTTTCCAGCTGTTTAAGAAGCTCCTCCTTCTTCTTGCCGGGAAGGTCTCAAGCCTTCATCTTGGCCCTTCGTAATCCACTGCTGCCGCCGGAAAGAGGCCGAAGGAAAGAGCTCTTTCCTTAACTTTTTTTTTTTTTTAAAGATTTTATTTATTTATTTGACAGAGAGATAGAGAGCACAAGTAGGCATAGGGAGAGGGAGAAGCAGGCTCTCCACTGAGAAGGGAGCCAGACGTGGGGCTTGATCCCAGGACCCCAGGATCATGACGACCTGAGCCGAAGGCAGCCGCTTAACTGACTGAGTCACCCAGGCGCCCCTCTTTCCTTAACTTCTAAATTCTAAGCAGCTTTAATGAGTTTAGTATTATTAGTGAGTATGCCCTTTCTCTCCCTTAAGAAATCAGCTTTCAGATGGAAAGAAACACAAAGAACAAGTGTTAAACTCACCTTGTCTTTGTCTTCCTTGGTTCTCATTCTCTCACCATAGACCAAAAACACATGCTGACCAGGATCATAACACCCAGGGGACTGGTCAACTAGCATCAACTGACACCAGCGAAAAAGGTCCCGAAGGTTGAATTCCCAGGGTCCTCCTTTTTGCCCCCATTTCTTCTCAACAGTCACTTCGTGATCAATCTAAAAAGAAAACAGCATTATTGGGAAACATGTCCCATTGCTAGTGCATTGCATTGAGTACTGTAATGTACTACAAATGCATATACAATCTGAAATAGAAATTAGCAGGTTTGATACAAATGTCTCTTTCTCCCAACCCAGACATGTAAACCAGGAATACTCTTGTAAGCATTAACACTGATATACACAATAGATCTGAATTACTGTAATCCTCAAATAAATAGGTTCTTCCACTAGAAACTTATACAATTCAATGTGGTTTATTTTAGAGACTGGTAAATTTGATAGTGTCCCACAATGAAAAAAATGATGTTTTTATTATAGCATGAAAACTAAAAACAATTAATACAAGTAGGTACTTACTTGGTTGTTGAAAGCAACCATCTTCTTGACAATATTTTTGTCAATGGCTGGAAACAGAGTACTGGCAATGAACTCCATGTCAATTACTGTAAGGGGATCCACAAAGACCTATAGAATCCAAAAAGAACATGAAGAAATGCTATTGCTTCTCTTTCCTGAACATGAGGAAGGACTACCACTTGTAAAGTAAAATTGTTATTTAACACCAAAGTAACAGTACCTCAGTTTAGATATATATAAAATTTCAGTTACAGAAATCTCTTTTCTTGCATTTTTAGGATACAGAATCCTATAAAATATTTGAAATACAGGGCAACAGAGGTTTTGTTGTTGTTAGCTCCGCTCTAGTGAATTAAAGAAAAAAAATACATATAACTTAAGTGTATTTGTTTATATTTTTAAGTATATATATTTTTTAAATTTCTCATGTATATAATGCCCTCAAAACTCAAGATGGTAAGGCATGGGAGCATTTACTTCAAAATCTCAACTTTTCAACTTTTCAGTATGTTTGAAATTCTTCAGAATAAATTAGTCTGAAAAGATACTCAGTGAATTATTAATTATCAATGGAAAGGGACACTGAAGAAAGCTAACATCTAGAGCCATTTCCAAATCTACAGACTAGTCAAACTTTGACAAATGTTAAAACAAGTAAGCATATGTAAGTACGTGCGCGCACACACACAACACTCTGACCTCTGCAAATGAGAATAAAGGCAGTAAGAAACTAAGAAATACATCAAATGTTAATAATGTTAATAATGATCGACTCTGGTATGGAGAATACTGGATTTTTTATTCTTCCTGTTACTTTTCCTTCTCACTTTAATACATCATTTTCATCATTAAAAAAATTTCAGTATTTTAATAGATCACTTAGACACCTGGAATGGTCAAAAACTGGCCTTGATCCTGAGCACGGTAATGGAATTCCTGGAGGGGTGGTCACCTTATTTTCTACTAACTGATAACACACCAGGTTCTCCAGGACTGAAGACAAAGGGACTCACACCAGGAAGAAAGTGAGGATGGGAATCAGTCACGTTAATATTCATCATATAGAGACATGGAATTGAGAAACAGACCATTAAACTGATGCTCTCTCATTCTTACAGTGAGCATCCTAATAGGTATGTGCCAGCAGTCCTATCATCCCCGACATTTCACCTTTGGTCTCCATGGCAACAGCAAATCTTACCTGAGTGAATCTATTAAGGAAAGACCTCGGCAAGCCTTTCCTCCCACCTCCTTGTCTAAAAGGATTTTGACACCCGAAAATCTTCGTCTTTTCATGCTGTACTTGAAAACTCATTCCTAACTCAGGAACATAGATTTCTCCTCTGTGGTCAAAACAAGCATTGAGTCCTTCCAATACAGACTGAGAAGCCAGGTTGAGCTATTTGAGGAAAGTACATATATTTAGTACATATGCTGTATAACTATAACAAAAAGAAGAAGAATATGCACAAATGTAGAATAGTGTTGTCTACAGGAGGAGGAAGCTCAAACAATATTGACAACATTCCATTTTTTTTTAAGATTGATTTATTTTTTAGAGAGAGAGAAAGGAAGGGGGGAGGGGAGGAGGGAGGTAGAGAGAGAGAATGTCCAGCAGACTCCCACTGAGCACAGAGCCTGCCATGGGGCTCCATCCCACAACTCTGAGATCATGACCTGAGCCAAAACCAAGAGTCGGATGCTTACCTAACGGAGCCACCCAGGTGCCCCAGTAACATTCTATTTCTTAATCCAAGTATATTCATCCTATTATTTCATATATATATGTGTGTGTATATACACATATGTATATACATATATATATATATATACCTATATATTTCAGACATCTGGGGAATATAAATTATCAATAACTTTTAAGTAAATTGAATAAATATTCAGACTGAATTTTTTAAAAAGCAGTTTAAATCTTTTCTAAAATTAAACTGTGTCCATTGTATTCATCTATACGGACCTACCTTGTATATCCCAGCTTACCAAAAAAAACTGGCCAGTACACAGATCTCACTTTTGCACTGTGAGATCTTTAAAGATGAAGACAGCTCTTTACATACTTAAATATCTTTCTCAGGTAAAAAACTGAATGAAATCTCCAAATGGGCTTCAAAGTCATGATATAAACTACATAAAGTAGATCGACATAGCTAATTTTCACCAAAATTTTTGTGAACAAGAACAAATACAAGAAGTTTCTGTGCCAAAAATGAAAAGAGCTGAACGGAGGTCTTCAGATTACAGCTCAGGGATGCGAAGTGTGGTAGTTTTTAGACATGGAAAAATTCAATTAGGAAAATGCGAAATCAATAAAATGTAAACAGACAAAAAACCAGACTATAACAGAATTTCAAGTGTCATGTTTACATAAACACTACAAAGTACAAATTCCATTGAATATTCCCAAACAGGTAAAGCTCTAAAAGCTGCTCTTAAATGTGACTGCAGTCAAGAATGTCTTGGGTACCTGGATGCACTTCCACCCGATAGGAGTATGGTCTGAAGCCTTAAATTTTAAAACTGGGCATTTTTTTTTCCTGGCTAAAGAATATAATACTATCAGGCATCTTTTCTAAAAATCACCTTCCTCCTCCTTAATATCTCCCCCCATGATAAGCAGGAAGCAGCTCAGCTGAAAAGAAACCCCACAGGGGGTCTGAATCTCGGGGACCAGCTGGGGCCAGTCTCAAAAGTTCCATCCACAGCATTCTGATCACACCAATCCTTGAAGCTCCACCACTACTCCCCAGCCTTCTCCTGGATTAACAAGGCATATCCCAAAGTGACCAGATGCTTTTGCCCATAGCCTTAAATTTTTTATTTTTGTGCAGCACTTTTCAGTATCTCCAGCTGCCTGCTGGTCACTAAGATTCAGCATTTATCCCAGGTATCATGAGGGACTCTGTTCTTCCAGTCAACAACTTATCCAATATGCACATGTAACACTGACCATTTTCTCACCATTTTTTCTATGTCTCTTAAGATAACTTCCTGCAGCAGTCTCTCTGTTGCACTTATAAAGCTTGTGGCTGACACTGTAAAACACCCATGAAATAAATACAAAATACAAAGCCAGTCCACCAGAGACCATAGAATAAACCAGTGAAGAGACAGTTTTTCTCTGGAAGCTGGCTTACAAAAGCAGGAGTTAGTGGCTTGTATATACAGGGGTTTCTCTATGTGCTTTCTGACAAGTGACTTTTCTTACTCTTAAAAGAAACCATGGAGGACTTTTCTTCATTAGAGAATTTGTCTTTACTAGCAAAACAGCATGGTCGTCCCAGCAATATGAAAAGTATGACTGCTCTTCCCCTTGTGACCCCATGCTGGGCACGACAAGACAGTCCTCTCACCTCATCCAGTACAACCCAATGGCCTGCCTTCAGAGCTGCCAGCAAGGGCCCGTCCCGCCAGGCAAACTCTCCTCCCTTGCCACCTTCAACAGGTAGATCTGCTCCAAACAGGTCTGTGATGTCCTTTGAGAGGGGGCAGAAAGGAGGAAAAGCCAACATTACATAAAAAAATTAACTAGATCCCAAGACCCTAAACCTAACATGATAAATTCTTGGGCCTTATGCCACTTTTCCTTTTTATACCCAAGACAGAATTAATCAATCCTAGCACTCTTTACCAGGAGCCCAGACATGCCCCCAAGGACCTTGTCACAATACTGCAAGTATCAATCGATTGGAGCAGGAGCTCTAGATCAGTAGTTCTCAACTGTGGCTATACTTGGAAATTAACTGGTGAGCTTTAAACAAAAGAAATAAAAATAAAGACCAGTAACAAGGCCCAGGCCCTGCTCCCAGACCCCATTCCTACAGAGTCTCATTTGTCACCTCTTGTCCCATAATTTCGTGAGATTGTTTATTTCTATTAACTTTTTTTTTAGAAAGGACAAAAATAAAGAGGGTTATATTACAATAAATACTGAATTGGGCAATTATCTCTCAAAAGACAATTAGAATAAACATCTAGAGAGAATAATATTATAGATATCAGTTATTAATGAATCTAAAAGGAGACTTAGTTTGGAAGGTCATGTTGCTGTGGTCTTTATCACCATGAAATATTTGGGATTTTGAAAAGGTCCTAACTATTTCTGATTAAGAAACTCTATAAACAGATACAAATATTACTCCCTATACTCATCCTCATCAGCTATAGGATGACTAAGCTTACCGTCTGCTCTGACAAGTTGACTCGAACAAGGATGTTGCCTGAAGCCTTTGCTAATGCTCCCACCAAACTTGTCTTGCCCACACCAGGGGAGCCCTCCAGGAGAATGGGTTTGTTCAGTTTTGTGGCTCTTAAGAGCCTCTGGGCATTCATAGCTGTGGTGCCTGCACTGAGTGCATAGTCGGCAATATTATTCCTGTGAAGGACAGGTCCTTAAGTAGAGAAAAGAAAAGCCACATATAAGCTGGACATCAACCAAATCACATATACATGTCAACGCCAAGATTTAAAGACTCTAACAAGTAGACTTTCAGTCAGTGAAGCACCATCTGTAATGAAAATGCTTAGCCGTATTTCAACATTTCCCCACTTTTAGGTTATAAAATCCTTTAAAGGAATGGCCAGCAGCATACGTTCTTCAACTGTGCCCACTACTCAGATCTCTCCAGCGCTTCTATCTATGCATATACTTACTTACATAGGTCTAACTGCAAGCATGTTTTTCCTCTCACAACCTACACCTGGAATTACTACATGTACTTGTACAATTTACCTTCACACATAAGTATTTTCCTAAAAGTCAAGTGGAAGCTAGGTGTGTAGGCCACGTGTATCCATATAAATAATTTCATCCAAGGTTTTTAGGCCTCCCAGACAATTCAGGATGCATCTTTAACCCATAATCTAGCTGAACTGCAGACTAATAATACTTTTATAGGGCTTAACATTTGTGTCACTGTGTTTCCTGGAAGAAACTTTTCATATACCAGTTTGGAGGGCTAGGAAAACATCTATTACCTCAGCTATGGAAGCAGAGCAAGGACCCCCCCGGTTCCAGGTCACTAACATATAGCTCCTACATGAGAGTATTGAATATTATGATAATGACTTAGGGAAATCAGATCATGGATGCACCATTGTGGATGAAGAGTACTATCGAAGAGGGAGAGAGAAAAGGGCGATATTCCATTAGGCCAGGAGCCTAGGCTGGTTTTGTTCACCACTGAACCCCCAGTAACTGCCACTGCTCCTCTAAGCATTTCAGACACTCAGTAATTATTAATGTAGGGAGGGAGGAAGGGACAAGAAACAGATGACCCTGCTAGAGAAGCAACAATCTGAAAAATTACTAGTGCCTTCTAAGATAGCTAATCTACCTCATTTAAATATTTGATAGAAGCAACCTACTAAGAATGAGAGCAAGGATTAGAATCGAAACCCACCTGAGTTACCCATTTAATCACTCACTCATTCATCCATTCACTCAATCAACAGACATTTTCTGAATGCCTATGACTGCTAGATTACATCTCAGGTGTCAGGGACAAGAAGATGAGTGATGAAATTCCTGCCCACAAGGGTTCACAAAACTATTTTGGTAAGCAGTGATGAGGGTCTACATTATGGGTTGAATTATCACTATAGCAAAGCTCTTGTTTTGAGCACTAAATAAAAAATAAATGCATTTTTACAAGATAATTTATTCATAGATTAAAGACTATACTTTCCCCTATTTTTATATGTCAGTTATATATTTTTAATTATTCATGAAATTACAGTTGGTTATGTCAAGTCAGATTCTAATTCAGATAACTAGTTTAAAAATAATCATGAGTATGATACACTAAAAGTCACAATAAAAGTCAAGTCCCTATGATCTACAAGAACAGAATCTTCATTTATTTAAAATCATTCTTACCCCTTGGTATAAAAAATGGATGAATTCCCCAAAGGTTATCTATTCCAGTAAATTCTTTGGCCTTGAGTCTGTCATAAATCTTCAATTCATTTTTCTGACATTCTGTAAGTCGTACTAACTTGGAAAGTTTCTTGATTAGGAATTTCAGACATTCTTTGCGAGCCAAGAGGGCCGTACCAAACCCTGAGGAAGTTACCCCTAAAAGACAGAGGATCAGTCCATCAAACAACAGCATGGACGCCAAGCTTCCCAACTACTCATCACCCACTACTTGGGTGGTTTCCAGAGGAAATGAGGCCCTTGCTGAAGTTACACCCAAAATACAATTGCTACTGTAAATAGTCCAAAGGCAAAGTCTTGATCCCCCATTCCCACAATTCATAGATCAGAAGCAGCTTATTCAGTAAAGCACCTATGCACTCCAAGATGAATCAGCCTGGAGGTAGCAGTAATTAATGTGGTACTGTTGATCATACTGGTTTATATCTGTAATCTTCACTGCTGATAAAACAGAACTTAAACACTGAATTTTATGAAATTATGGTAAACTTAAAAACAAACAAACTAAAGGATTCAGGCCATTAACTATAAATGACCATTCATGTTAAGAATTATCCAGTCCTTCAGAAGCAAGGGCATTTCCAACAGTCTTCTTTTTACTGGTAATCACCATTTCATGTTTACCAAGTCCCTGGCCTATAAGCAATGAGAAGTTGCAGCGTCTCTTTTATATCAACCACTTCTCAAAAAGAGTAGAAAGAAAATAAAATCCATTCTGCATCTTAGAAATGTTAGAGTAAGTCATTCTTTTTTAAACTGTCTGGGTCAGAGGTCAGAGGTCTGGGCTTGTTCCATTTCATACTCCCCTCTACCCTAACCCTCCTGACCCCACACCAGCTAACAGACAACATACCTGAACCTATTCCATCTATGTACACCAGGCATGCAGCATGGACAAATGATGTCACAGTGGAGATGGTCTCTGGCCTTTTCAAAGCAGCTTCCTCCCCCATTGTATTCATGAAGTTAACCCAGGACAGGATATCTCTGATACTGACCACACACCTTCGGCCAAATTCCTGGTGGGTCAGCCAATCAATGAAATCCAGCATCACCTCAGCTATGTCAGCCCCTAAGACACAAGGAGGCAAAGGCAGTTGCTTAGAAGTAGCTGTATCGAAAACTACAAACAGGGTTTTGTAACATGGGGCCCAGAGATGGCCTAAGAGAGGTCTGTGCTCCATAAGATTATATGCAAATTTTTGTGAAAGGAAAGTATATTACTGCTTTTTCTAGGTAGAGGGGGTCCATTGCTTTTATTACATTCCCAAGAGGTTCATGAATAGCATTCCACACCTACCAAAAAAGAAAAACCACCTTGAGAATTACAGCCTAAGAAGCAATCCTGAAAACTGCTCAAAGAGAGTATTCATTTGGTTCATGTTCAGATACAATTATGGAGACACAATGATTTTAGAAAATATATAAATTTTATTGTATTTTAAGCTGATTCACTGGAATGGGGATGCCATATTTTCAGGGGCATTTTTTAAAAGATTTTATCTTTTTGAGAGACGGAGCGAGGAAGAGAAGGAGAGAGAGCACAGGCTGGGGGGGGTGCGGAGGGAGAGGGAGAAGCAGACTCCCCACCAAGCAGGGAGCCAGATGTGGGACTCAATCCCAGGACCTTGGGATCATGACCTGAACTGAAGGTAGAGGCTTAACCGAATGAGCCACCCAGGCGCCGCTTCAGTGGCATTTATTCAGGGTTTTTGTTTTATTAAATCCATGCATCCATCAGAATTCAGCAAATTAGAGGATTCGTAAATTTTGTTTCATGATTTAAGTTAAAGGACTAGTCTAATTAAATATCGTAAAATATTTGGAAAAAAAATACTTAATATAGATTAGAAGCAATGTCAATTAAGTTTAATAAAGCACTTTACGTAACTCCTGAAGTCAACAATAAACATTTATCTAAGACATATGAGTACCAAAGAATGTTTTTTAAAAAAAGAAAATATGATGGGGAGCAATTAGCACTGCTATAATATAAAGTGGACCATTCAACAAGAGTCTTCAAGGCTATACTGCAATCACTTAGTAGAAAACGGTGTAGTTAGAAGAAAAATACTAATTACAAAAAAAAACCCCATGAATCTTTAAAAAGAACTTAAAATGGTAACTCAATGGGAAAAATATCCAGTCACAATGAGGAAAGAAATTAAATGCTGTTTCAGCAACTAGATATTAAACATGAGTATTTGGATCCATATTTCAGAATGGAATACATTTGAAGTAAATCAAGGACTTAAGGGACTTTATCCATTGTTAGAGGATAATTAAACCTTGACTATTAGTCAGAAAGTCATCAGGTAAGGTGGATGGGTTCATACATGTATTTTTTATAACAAATATTAAAAGGTAACAATAGGAATCCATGTTATAAATGTAATAATAAATATTAATATGTAAAATGATTGGGGCGTCTGGCTGGCTAAGTCGGTAGAGCATGTGACTCTTGATCTCAGGGTCTTGAGTTTGAGCTCCATGTAGGGTGTAGAGAAGTACTTAAAAAATAAAGATAAAATGATTAGTATTTATTAAAAAGTAAATCATACAGAATGTTCATCACTAGTAATGAAAGAAAATGAAATTTTAGACTACCCATTAAAGTAACAAGAACAAGGGCGCCTGGGTGGCTCAGTCGGTTAAGCAACTGCCTTCAGCTCAGGTCATGATCCTGGAGTCCAGGAATCGAGTCCCACATCGGGCTCCCTGCTCGGCAGGGAGTCTGCTTCTCCCTCTGACCCTCTTCCCTCTCATGCTCTCTATCTCTCATTCTCTCTCTCTCTCAAATAAATAAATAAAATCTTTAAAAAAAAAAAAGTAAAGTAACAAGAACAAAACAATGGATTTCATTCTATCAAACAAACAAAATAAAACTCCTCCATGTTGGAAGGACTATGCCAAGCAGGTACATTTACTAAGTTGCTGTTAGCACCGTGAATGGGACCATCCTTCTGGAGAAAAATCTGGCCATAACCAATGAGAACAATGAATTTCCTTATTTCTACTTTTAGAAATAAAACTCAAGGAAATAACTCTTAACATGTTATTTTAACAAAAACACAATGTCTTCAGAAGTATCGGTCATAAGAGTAAGGGATTTAATTTTATTTTTTTAAAGATTTTATTTATTTATTTGACAGAGAGAGAGAGATGCAGCAAGAGAGGGAACACAAGCAGGGGGAGTGGGAGAGGAAAACGCAGGCTTCCTGCAGAGCAGGGAGCCCAACGTGGGGCTCGATCCCAGGACCCTGGGATCATGACCTGAGCCACCGGCAGATGCTTAACGACTGAGCCACCCAGGCGCTCCACCATGGGAGATTTTAAAAAGCCCACATGCCCTTCAGAGGTCATTATTTAAAAAACAAAACAACATCAATTTCATAGAATCTTTTCTGTTTTGTTCATACTATGGATGTATAGATAAAACTACTATTGAGATTTATGAACAAAAATTCCTAGAGAAAGCTAGAAGAACTCAGTGGTGTTTATATATTGATTAAGAGAATACAGTGAATATATCTTAAGTATTCTGAATAGGATCAGAATTCAATTTAGAATTCATAATTAATTATAATATTAGATTCATTACATCTTACATATCTTTATTAAGAAAATTTGGAAATAAAAGCTTTATCTAGTTTCCTGTTTTTAAGAACATTTTACGCTATGCCAACCTGATCCATTTCTAGATGATGAAAATTAAGCCACTTCTCCCTTACTCTCCTTGTTCCCTCAGGATCTCTAATGCTTCCCCAAAGAAGTTGCTGCCATGTAGGCTTTACAAAGCTTACAGTAAATAAGCTCTCTAAGGACAAGCAGTGAGGCTCAGTGAAGTCCTAGGGGCTGCAGTGCCAACTGCCCTGTAGAGAAACTGTTCACTCCATTAAGCATGAAGCCCACTAGTGATGGAGCCAACGTGGCAGTGTAATGGCAGCTGCATTCTCTGCCATTCTTTTTTTTTTTTTAAAGAATTTATTTATTTTATTTATTTGAGAGAGATAGTGTGAGAGAGCACAAGCAGGGAGGAGAGGGAGAAGCAGGCACCCGCTGAGCAGAGAGCCCGATGCGGGGCTTCATCCCAGGACCCCAGCACCATGACCCAAGCCAAAGGCAGATGCCCAACCAACTGAGCCACTCAGGCGCCCCTCTGCCATTCTTATTATAATCCAAATAACTGGTAAGAGTACAGAGCCCACAGGAGATACAGAGGCTACATCCAAGGGGAAATCTGGCCCCAAAGCAGAGCCAAAAGACAAACCATGCCTGCTTAATAATTTGTCTTTTTCTTTAACTGGAATTCTCACATTGAATGCAGCACTGCAAAATGCACTTCTTACTTACCATGGTAAGTAAGAAGTTCTGAGTATGGGCCTTGGACCAACATTATTGGCATTACCTAAGAACTTATTAGAAAGGCAAATTCTCAAGCCCCACCTCAGACGGACTGAATCCAAAACTCTAGGTAGGAGGCCCAGCAAGCTTTATTTCTACAAGTCCTTCAGGTGAGTCTGGAACTCAAAGAAGCAAATATCCTTTTATACATTCTTTAATTTAAGAAAGAGACTTAAAAGAAGAGAGAGAGAGAGAGAGGGAAATAAAATGATCCAAAAAACTATGTATTAAGGCTTGAAACCAGAGCTGGGTTCTAAATTTAGCCCTTCAACCTGTAAGATAAATATATATACAACATGATGAATGCTAACTAGACTGTGATCATTTCACATTAGATACAAATATTGAATCATGTTATACACTTCAAGCTAATATGATGTTACATGTTGATTACAACTCAATAAAAAAACATACATGTATACATCAAAGCAATCTAGCTCAATACAAGAACGATATAATAAATGTTTTGACCCTTACTAGATATCTTAAAAATTGCTAAATTTAGGTTTTAGGTATACAGAAGTTTTTTAATACTATTCTTCTATTTCCTTATGTTTGAAAACTTTTATAATGAAAAGAAAATTCTTTTATTTTTTTCTTAGAAAGCAAGTGGGGGTGGGGGAGGAAAAGCCACCCAGAACATTTTTAAATAAAGTTAATAATAAATTAGTTGATGACAGGGACGCTCGGGTGGCTCAGTCAGTTGAGCATGGGACTCTTGATTTTGGCTCAGGTCATGATCTCAGGGTCACAGGATTGAGCCCTCTGTCAGGCTCCACACTCAGCAGGGAGTCCACTTCAGGATTTTCTCTCTCCCTCTGCCTCCACCCCCACTGCACTTGCATTCTCTCTCTCAAAAATAAATCTTTTAA
This sequence comes from Callorhinus ursinus, assembly GCF_003265705.2. NCBI lineage: Eukaryota > Metazoa > Chordata > Mammalia > Carnivora > Otariidae > Callorhinus > Callorhinus ursinus. Next base: position 11,236,334 of record NW_027397068.1, read on the forward strand.
ATAAATAAATAATAAAAAAAACCTTTAACATGGATTTTTAAAGTATTTTGGTATTATTTCTGATTTTAATTAAATGAAATCTTAGACCTATTTCTATTTTCTAAGACATGATTTCTAATTTCCATTAGCTTCAGAAGTTTGGGAATTACGTTTACCACCTGAAAGCTCTCACCTTTATGATCTATTCTGCCCAGAGACAATCCTGGACGAAGATTATGGCTGATAATCTGAATTAAATCTTCACGATTTGTGCTTTGTGGGCACCATATTTCCGTAAACCGGTTTCTTAAGGCAGGAGACAGCTATAAGAAACAAAAATTTCAATTTGAATGTAATACTTATAAGGAAAACTAGAAAATAAATCCTTTGAAGGAGTATTAGCTGATGAGTCTAACGAACACCAGATGCTTCTTTCATTACCTCTACTACAACTGAAGACCTACTTTATCCTGGCTCCTTCCACAGATCATCTCATTAGTCTCCACCACACCCTCCAAGACAGTATTCTCATCACTTTCTTTATAGACAGAGTGCAGAACTTCAAGGTGTCATAGAATAGGTGGGTGCAAGTTGAAGTCCAGCCCCAGTGGTTGATCCCCAATTCTGAATACTTCCCCTAAGCAAAGGCCCTTCCTTTACCTTTAGTTACATAACCAGCACTTTCAAGAAAATAAAAGCTGTTGTCCCACAGGGGAGGGCTGTCTGAAGTAGAAAGAGAAAACATCTTTTATGTGGCTCAAAGGGGGACAGTGAAATTATTAAGGAGGTACATATTTTACCTCTGTATAACAAAGAATCATTACTCCTTCCAGTCTTTAGGGCCTTTGCCCTGAAAATGGATTCCTCTACCCTTCTTACCCTTCCCCTACGTCAGTTAACCCCTATTAACAAGCATATACAGTGCCACATATGCACGTAACTATTAGCTTATTATGGCTTTCCTTTTACTTAATAAACTCCATCCATCTGCCTGGCCTACTACAGCAGGACTAGCAGCAATGCCTATACTCAGGAGCAGCTTAGTCAAGACCCAGTGAATGTGGGAGTGTTCCCTGCTGCTGAAAAGCAGTGCCATTGGTCTTTGGCATCTTACCCTCACTCTGCCTGCTAGGGAGGCAAAAACAAAAAAGAACCATCCCTTAGGTAAAAGTTGGCAATCTTTTTCTAAGAAAAACTTGAACTACCCTAACTTAAGCTAACCTTAACTCACACAACTTTGAAATCATATCTTTCTAAGCTATTCTCACTTGCCAAAGAACCACTTTTCATATTATGTTTGAAGCTGTGATGCATTTCTTCTTATTTTTTTCTTTCTTCTCTTCAGAACATTTCAAGAAGCATAGTGATAATCTTTCTTATTGCGCTACAGAGGAAAATCAGCCCTAAAGCATCATGTTCACATTTCAGGGACCCACCAAGTTACCAAGAACTTTAACTACTTTCATTCACAACCCCTGTTTCTTCTCATTGTCCCTGACCTATCACATCACCATTTTCCTAACAGACCAGGATCCCACACACAACACAGACTTCTCCACCGAGAGGCTTCACAAGCCTGAAAGCCAAGGTGTGTTCAGGGTATTGGATCCTGGCTGGATCCTAACACCACCCTCTGAACAGAAGGCTGCTCTCCACCTTTTCCTTTACCAATAGTCTGAGAGAGAACAGATATGCTCCACCTGCAAAACCAGAAGAGGTTCCTGGCTGCAACATTTTTGTCACTTTAAAACACTCAAAGCCACACTTGTGTTTAAGAGAGGAGACTCCAGAAACAGAGTTTAAGATTAAATTTCAGTTTCAACTTTCTCGTCCATGAAAGTAGGAAAATAACTTTCACACAGAGTTCTTGTGAGAATATGTTATGGTAACATATGTAAAGAGCTGGGCAAAGTGACTGAAACAATGAAATTTCAGGCACACACAGTGAGATATTAAAACAAGGAAATGATTATGTCAGAATTTCTCAACTTTGTAATAATTCTAAAATATCTTTCTAGGTTAATTTTTACCCAGTATAAAATTCCAAATGCATTTGTACATATTATATTTATAGCTGCCAGTGAGCTGAGGTCAAAAAATGGAAAAAAATTATGCTCCAGGAACACAATTTTACCTCTTTTTTTCCAAAGTCACCTCCAGGGTTCATGGTTGCTAAGATACGGAATTTTTTCCCAGCAGTCAACAACTCTACCTCATTATCCTTGTCCTCCTCTACGCTGCCTTTTTCAGCTAATACCAGGGACTTTTCCACTTCAAGGACACTAAAATACAGAAAAATTGGAGAATATAAGATTAGAAAAGGCTTATGTATCCTTTCTACTTTGTGGTTTTCAACTTCTTTTCCAAAAGGAAAAAAGTTATATCCTCTGCTGAGCTTTTACTTTAGTTAACACTTTCCTAGCACAAATTTTAAAATGATTCATTATCCCAATTCCTGTGTAATGGAACAATATTTCTGAACAAAAGAAAAAGAAATCCCTTTATCCACTTATGCCCCATTAAGGCATTTGTTTTAAAAATGAGTGTCTTGTATGCAAATACTCATGGCAGCATTATTCATAAAAGTAGAAATAACCCAAACAAACCCAAATACAATCAACTGGTGAATGGATAAAAAATATGGTATATCTATACAATGAAATGATCTTAGGAATAAAAAGGAACAAACTACTAACATAGGCTACCACATGGATGACCCTCAAAACAATGCCAATTTATATGCAATGTGCTGAAAAGACAATTACAATTTTTTTTTTTTTAACAGAGAATAATTTGATAGTGGCCTGGAGCAGGAGGTGGCATCAGAAATATACTGTAAAGGGGCAGAAGGGACCCTACTGTTATGGTGGAAATGTAAAACAGGATTATGGTGCAAAACTCAGGAAATGTACTAAAACTTGTTGAATTATACATTTAAAATGGATACATTTTGGGGTGCGTGGGTGGCTCAGTCGTTGAGCGACTGCCTTCGGCTCAGGTCATGATGGGATTGAGCCCTGCTTCTGGCTCCCTGCTCGGTGGGAAGCCTGCTTCTCCCTCTCCCACTCCCCCTGCTTGTGTTCTCTCTCTCTCTTTGTCTCTCTCTGTCATATAAACAAATAAAATCTTTTAAAAAATAAAATAAAATGGATACATTTTATGGTATGTAAATTAAACTTCAAAAAAGAAAAATAGGTATGCATCAAAATTCATACTAGTCTGAGATTTTGAGGTCATACAGCCATATACCATCTAGAATTCTGATTCTAGTTCTTTGAAGAATTTAGATAATGGTCACATAAATTGCCTTAAAAGAGTTTTAACTTCGGTTCATTTGCTTTAGCCTCATGCCATTCCACAGTCCCATCTTTCTGATTATTGATAGCAAAACAGAAACTAGCCCTCTTAAACTACTCTGAGTGCTAAAGCAAAACAAACAAAAAAACAAAACAAAACAAACAAAAACAAAAACAGTAACTCATTATCATTTTCAAACATTTACTATGCACCTATGAAGAATGTTACTATGCAGAAGAATTAATATCTATGAAAACCAGACCATCGAATATTCCATATTCGATGGAGTATTATTTAGTCATAAAAAGGAATGAAATCTTGCCATTTGCAATAATATGGATAGAGCTAGAGAGTAGAATGCTAAGTGAAATGCTAAGTCAAAGAAAAATACCATATGATTTCACTCATATGTGGAATTTAAGAAACAAAACAAATGAACAAAGAAAAAAAAAGAGAACAACCAAGAAACAGACTCTTAACCATAGGGGAAAAAATTGGTTACCAGAGGGGAGGCAGGTGGAGGGATGGGTGAAATAGGTGAATGGGACTAAGAGTAGCCATATCATGGTGAGCACTATGTAATGCATAGAATTGTAGCATCACTATACTGTACACCTGAAACTAATATAATGGTACATGTTAACTACATGGGAACTTTTATCTTTTAATTTAAAATTTTAAAAAAAATTTTTAACTGCTTAATTAAAAAATAACCAGACCAGCGAAAACATCACACACAGGGCAAACCTCTTACACATATACCTATTGAGTCTTTCCAGGACAGAGTCATCAGCCAGTGAGATCTCATCCAAGAGAAAAAAGCCATCTTCTTTCATGGCCAGAACAAGAGGACCGTCATGCCACTCAAAAAGTCTTGACGTATCAATTTCTTCCTACAATTTGGAAAAGAAGGTGTGAAATTAACGAGCAGTGGCTCCACAAGACAATACACACGTAGCTAGCTGGTGTCTGCTGGAGTAAGTGGTCATTCGGAATAAAGCCTGTACAACAGTATGCTCATGAAAGTTCCTTGTGGACAAGTGAAAATCTAAAGATATGTATCAAACCTGCGATCAAAACCTCACCGTGAATAAATTCCACAACTGACTCATGCACAAATCCAACTTCAATTCTTTAAATGAACGACGAACACATTATTTGCTACTGAACAAACCTTGTCCTTTGGCTTCTGTCTCACCGGTCGCAGCCCCCCCAGGAAGTCCGATGTCTCCATGTGTAAGTGGCAGTTGACAGAGTATAGTTTCTGATTTGCCAAGCCTGCAAACACCTGACAGATTGTAGTTTTCCCACACCTGTTAAAGGGATACATACCAGATTAATAAGGACCATAAATTCCAAATATAAAAGCACAAACACTCCAGTCAGCACAAGAGTGCTCTGGTGAGAGCCTCACTGCAGCAGCAGACACTGCTGGCCAACACAGGGCCTCTGGACCCTGAGCTTAGGACACCCTTCCCCCAAACACCAGCACCCTACAGTGTTCCTTATCCAAAAAAGCACACACTGCCTGAATTCCATCCTTTTTATTTCTACCAACAACCACCAAGGGATGGGAAAAAAAATCTAATCCTTAACAGACTTTCAAGAGACAGGAGCTCATTTGCTGTTCTCTAAAGATCTATAGAATGAATGGCACTATTTAAAAGAATTACAAAGAAAAAAAGAACTCCAGTGATAATAATGCAAGAATTCATTCTTTTCTATCACAAAGGTCTGAAGAGGAAAGCAAACAGTAATAGGTCTCTTACATGATCCTTTAAAAAAAAAGAAAGAAAAAGCAGAAGGGAGAAAAGGAAAAAAAAACAACAAAGACTGCATTCCCGATAATCCTTCACAGATAACTCAAGTACTCCTATGGAACTGAACTGAACCATCATAATGAGTTACTGTCACAGAAGTATAGGACTTTACCCAGTGTCTCCAACCAGCAGCACTGGTTCACCAAATTCCAGTGCCCTTCCCACCAGCATCGCCAGTCTCCGCATGCCCTCAGTCCACACAATGTGGCTGAATGTAGACTCCAATGTGGATACCTGAGTGGACAATTTACCTATAAAATGTAGAATAAAGATTTAGCTTCTAATAGTACAGCTCAATTCATTTCCTCTGGATATTGTGACCTACTTACTCAGTAATTTTAGGACATTTTCCTTGGAGAAGAGGGATTGAGGACACAATTTTTTCTTGAAATGTTTTTCAAGGACCTCTTGAATCACATCAATCTCCTCCTGCTTCCTGACTCGGCCTGCGAGAAGCATAAATCCTTAAAAAAAAAAAAAATCATTAAGTGTCAAGTTATAATACCAAGGGATATTGAGAATATGGAGCAACAGTAACTCTTACTAGGTGCTGGTGGAGAGGGTATCTAAAGAACTACTTTGGAAAATTGGGAGAACCTACTGCAACTAACCATATGCCTGCCCTATGTCGAGCAACAGGACTTCCAGGTAGACCCAAACACAAATGAACATATGTGCACCAAAAGACATATATAGGAATGTTGAGAGCAGTTCTATTCATAATAGCTAGAAAGTGGAAATAACCCAAATGTCCACCAACAAGAGAATGAATAAACATATTATAGTATCTCCATACAATGGGTTACAAAATAATAATAATAAAAAAAAAAAGAATGAATTCCTAATACACAAAACAGCATGGCCGAACCTCACATTAGGTTGGGTGAAAAGAAGTCAAACCCAAAGAGTATATACTGCATGATACTAGCTGAAGCTCAAGCACAGGCAAAAAGCAGTGGTGATGGAGGTCAGAGCAGTGGTTACCTCCAGGGGAAGTTAAGACTGGCAGGAACCGGGCGCCTGGGTGGCTCAGTTGGTTAAGCGACTGCCTTCGGCTCAGGTCATGATCCTGGAGTCCCGGGATCGAGTCCCGCATCGGGCTCCCTGCTCAGCAGGGAGTCTGCTTCTCCCTCTGACCCTCTTCCCTCTCGTGCTTTCTATCTCTCATTCTCTCTCTCTCTCTCAAACAAATAAATAAAATCTTTAAAAAAAAAAAAAAAAAGACTGGCAGGAACCATGAAGGAATCTTTTGAGGTACTGGAAAATATTCTATAATTTGGCCTAGGTGATGATTTACATGGTACATACATATGTAAAAAAACCTATATTTAGCTTATACATGAAAAAATAGAGCACTACATTCACTTTACTATATGTTATACCTTGATTAAAGAGTGTTTTAAGTTTTTTAAAAGAACATGTTCCTCCATCTATCTATTCTTTACCAGTAAAGGAAAAAATACAACTCTCATGGGTTAGTTTTATTTACTCTCCTTATTAACCACTCCATTAAGGACTCATTAGTACCCTTCAAATCAGAAAATTCTGAAATGCTTTCTTTCCTATAGAGAAACATATAAATTCTTCCCATGGATTAAACCAAAATGAGCAATCATGAGTCTCACATGCCATAACTGCCTTCCCTCAGAAGTACGATAGTACGTGACCAACCTGTCAGTTTTTTCTTTTTTTTTCTTTTTTTAAGATTTTATTTATTTACCTGACAGAGAGAAAGCGCACACACCCAAGTGCACAAGCAAGCACAAGTAGGGGGAGGGGTAGAGGAAGAAGGAGAAGATGCAGGGATCGATTCCAGGACCCTGGGATCATGACCAGAGCCGAAGGCAGATGCTTACCAACTGAGTCACCCAGGCGCCCCAACAGTTTTCTGTATAAGGCACAAGGAGGACTATCTATGATTAGTGAGTTGCAGATAAATAGTCCACAAAGACACCACCAACCACCCGCCAAAAGTCTTACATGGGCATTGTGCCCCTATCTGACTCCTACATGAAGCCACCTGAAGTAAAGAGAAAACTAGAAACCCAAACACACTAGCACAGAGGCCTGTAGAAAAGAACTATTTTCAAAAGCATCTGGTTCCTTGAGGAAGAAAGACTATTTCTGGAATACTCAGTAAAATGTACATATTGACCACAACTTGGGAAAGATTTATTTTAATAAGGTTTGATATTTGAAATAACTTCACAGTTTGAGAGCATCCAACTGAAAGCATACCGTCGTTGGCTAAATGCTGTAGCCAGTCATACTCTTTCTCAGTCTGTTCAGCCAATCTGTATCTTTCAGCCCATCGAAACAGATCACGAAGGGTGATGAAGCCCTGTTTTCCAGCAAACACTGAAGAACTTCTGCGATAGGACTATTAAAATATCAAAACAAATGAAAAAGGGCAATGGCAAGCACACTGTACAACTTATATAAAATTTTTAACAAATTTATACTCCCATAAAAATTATTCATTCCATCAAGACTAATTTTTTAAAAAAGTAAATGGACTGCAATCCTTTGAAGATAAATATCCAAACTCATATATAAAAATATAAATTCCAAAGCACAACAACAAAAGAAAGGAATTCTATTTCCTATAGCATATATAAAAAATTATGAATACAAATGATGGCAAACATGCAGAAACATCAATCCTATAATGTGGGAACGCAGTAGTAAGATTGCCAATTATTATTGGCTTTCTAGAAATTAAAAGCATATTAATTCTGATAAAGGACACCATAAAATGGGATATTCAAAAAACTAAGAAACTGTAGCTTTGCAGAACTGACAAGGGAGAGACATAAAAAGGATATCTTTAGTTATGTCCATTCAAGGACTAGATCCATTTAAAAAACAAAAATTGTAGTTTATCAATGCCAAATTCCAATCTAAACAAAATGTTCCAAAATTATCCACAAGTAGAGAACTGTTGCCATACATGACTATGAGAAAAACCATAACATGATATCAAACAGTTCATTTACAAACCAAAAAATGGATATTAATGGAGTGCATTTTAAGATAATATCCTTACTCTGAGAAAAAAAAAATGGACTGCTGTGTCTACCTGAGAAGGCTATCAAATTTTAAATTTCCATCACAAAATCTCATCAGTATGTTCCATTTGAAACTAAGTGAGAAGAGAGCTGAAATACCTGAAGGTCCAGCATGACTTTAACCAACTTGCTACAATAGGAGGGTGGCAAACTACAGCGCTTATGCAAGATTGTTTCCAACTCAGAACTAGGCAATTCATCAAAATGCAATTCCACAAACCGATTCCTGAAGGCTCTAGAAAGCACCTAGGAAACACACAGGAAAAAAACATGATAAAAAGAGCCTTTCACCCAATTTCCAAAATGGAGGCTCTACTATTCACCACAAAAAGAAAAACCCTTCAAAAGTAGTAAAAACATCTCAGTCTTACCAAGAAAGATTTATTACTTGATGGGGTAACAAATGGGAGTAAGGGACAAATGCTACACACCTTTCTGCCTCCATAAAGTCCTGGGGGATTCTGGGTAGCAAAAAGCATAAACCGAGGGTGAGCTTTAACAACTTCTTGTGTTTCTGTGATGAGCAATTCACGGTTATCATCCAGCAATCTGTTCAGTGCCTCTAACACATCAGTAGGGGCCAAATTTAATTCATCTAAAATAATCCAGTAGCCCTTTCTCATAGCATCAATAAGAACACCTTAGAAAAAACAACACTGAGGATTAGTGCATAAATTAGTCCAAAGTTTTAAAAAATGTTATATACAAATCAACCAATCCTAGACCATTACATTTCAAAACAAATTATTCCCTGCAGCTAGTCATGCCCCAAAATAATTTGTGATGTCAAATATCAAGGAAGGATAATTTTCCTAATCATTTCACACAGAAGGGGAGCCAAGGCTGACAAATATCACATTTCCAATTTATTTTTCCCCCTGCAGTCTAATTTCATTTAAATCACCACATTCTCATATCTATTCTCAGCTTCCCTCTGTTCAACGCTCACCGCATTTTTCTGAGTCTCTAGGAAATAAAGTAGCAGTTCAACTGCACTCTACAACACTTGGTCCTAGTCCTCTGTACAGCTGACAAGATCAGTGGGGCCCAAAGGAAGCTGGAGCCCTAACCATCCTCCCTTAACCAGGGAGATCAGGGAGAAAGACAAACCAGCTGTTACGGCAAAGGTCCATGTGCCTCAACTGGAAAGGATGCAGTTTACCTGGGGAAATGGGCTTAAAAGAATGAACACCTATACCCATGGAATGAAATAATAATCCTACCTTCTTTAAACACAAGCTTCCCTGAAGAGTCAGATGTATAACAACCAATGTACTCTTGAATATCCGTGTGTTCGTGATTGTTAATACGCACACAATGGTTACCAGAAGCTGCAGCCAGCCACCGGATAAGGCTTGTTTTACCAACTGATGTCTCTCCCTGAATCAACACTGGATAGGTTCTTGAAAAGATCAGCCAATAAAGCAATTTAAGAAAAAAAAAAAGACAGAAACCAGAATTCAAGTTGTATTAAAAAGAATGTATCATTTATCACCATAAAAAAACATTTTTATATACCTATACACCACTAATGGAATGTTTCTTAAGCCCTAAGAAGTTTCTGTGTAAAAGAGGTTCTTCAGAAAATACTGAGGAGAGCAATCTCAACCTTTCTTATAGTACCTGTGAGAAACAGTAAATGGGACTAGCTGTTACTCTCTTAAATAATGGATGATGAGTATCCATCAGCAAAATATTGGCAAACAAGCTTAAAGATGGCCAAAATAATCTGCATCTGTATTGCTTCCACTAAAAGGTGCAACTAGAAACAATGCTTTGTGCCAGGAGAGAAGCGCTGACTTGAGAAGGAATTATTCATTTAGCCAATGAACAACATAAAGCACTTTGGAAAATTAAGGAAGTAAGACTAGAATGTCATCAATGCCTATGCTGGTAAAACTTCAGGGCAGCAAGAGAAAAGGTCCACACACCCTGCAGAAACAACTCGGACTATGTCTCTCAGGTTTAGCTTAACAGAAGATGTAAGAATGTAGGTCTCATCTATTGTAGGTTCCTTCTCTCCCACCGAAATCCAGTATCCTTCAATCTGGATAAGCCGGCCTCCTTTTGGTTCTGGAATAGGCTGAAAGACAAAAGTTAGAGAAATAACCCATAATCTCATGACAACTATGACATTCTTTCAGAGAGGGGTGTAAAGTAGGAAAAGAGGTTATCACCAAAAATGCTGCCCCATTCTAGATGGTGAATCCAAAGTAATCCTAAGTCTTTAATAAGGTTCTTTCTTAAGAGTAAGGAATCAACATAAAAACAAGCCTGTTAGTCGGTAAACCACTTTCTCAGCATCTTTCACTCCCATGTTATTCTAGAATTTCCTTTGTCAAACTGAAATGGTGGTTGTGTTTAATAATAAGAAAAAAACATGCCCAACCATCAGTCAGATGGCAAGTGTGTATACAAACTCTGGTATAAGCAACAAAATACTATGTAACCATTAGAAACCAAGTCACAGTGATCCCTGGTACAGACACAAAACTGTAGGATATAGTTAGGCTAAGAAAGGAAGCTACAGAACAATATTATGAGATGGTTCCTTTTAAGGCATTTATATTAGATATATGTATTAGAATTTGCCCTTGCTAAGTGAAATAAGTCAGTCAGGAAAAGACAAATACCACATGATTTCATGCATATGTGGAATTTAAAAAACAAAAATGAACAACAACAACAAAAAAAGACAAACCAAAAAACAGACTCTTAACAATAAAGAACAAACTGATGGTTCCCAGAGGGGAGGTGGGTGGGAAGATGGTGAAACAAGAGTACAATTAGCTTCAGCAACGAGGAACATACAGATTTGTTGAATCACTATATTGTATACCTGAAATTAATATAACACTATATATTAAATATACTGGAATTAAAATAAAAAGAAAGAATTTGCCTGATAAATCTATACACACACTGTGAGAATTTGAATATATAACAAAATACATATATGATTTAGGTGGAAAGGTGTAAGGTTTAAATCGCTAAAGAGTAGGAGTAGGAATTTTGGGAATTTTCACCATCTAAGACACCACCTAATTTTTTGGGGAACAAAAAAATTACTTTTTTGTTTTTTTTTATAAATTTATAAAATTTATACTTTTATAATTAGATTACTTTTATAATTACTTTTATAATTAGAAACAAGTTTTGTTAAAAAAAATGAAATTTTGATAATTCAGCCTTTCATTTACATTAAACAGGTGAAGAAATCAAACAACATACCTGCTTCAGCAGACTTTTTACATTGCCAGAGACAATGTGTTGACAAATGAGCTTCTGAACTATTGGGTGTGATGCCCTGTCAAGCTGTGTTAAGAAACCCAAACAAAAGCCCTAGGAAAAAAACCAAATATGCATAATACTAATTATCCTTCTGCAATAACAGGCCAACTTATTTCAGGAACAAAATTCAACCTCTTGGGGGGTGCTGGTTCCCAGAACAACTTTTAAATGTGGTATGATGGTAGAAAAAGGGCAGGATCACTCCAGTATGTTCTGGGCTGAGCTGACTAAATGGAACGCACAGGCAAACCTGACATTTGCATCACCAATCCCTCCCATCCAATGGTGAGCCCATCCAAGCACAGACTTTAGAAAGACCTCATAGGGGCGCCTGGGTGGCCCAGTTGGTTAAGCGACTGTCTTCGGCTCAGGTCATGATCCTGGAGTCCCAGGATCAAGTCTTGCATTGGGCTCCCTGCTCAGCAGGGAGTCTGCTTCTCCCTCTGACCCTCCCCCCCTTCATGTGCTCTCTCTCTCTCATTCAAATAAATAAATAAAATCTTTAAAAAAAAAAAAAAAAGAAAGACCTCATAGAGCGAGCGCTGGATATTGCTACACGGATTGGAAGCTGCAAATCGCAGAGCTCTGCAAAGAGTCCGAAGGCTGTAGTGAGGTCTATGGCCAGTTCCATCCACCAATTTTGTCCCAGAGTCTTTCCGCAGAGCTGTGTACAAGCTACAAAAAGGACGGAGTTCAAATGACTTTATTAACTAATAAGCAGTCACTATTTTGCCACTATTTCCATTTTTTTACACAAGGTCCAAAAGACATTTTTATAGAATTAGATAGTTAAGCTTACATACAATTTCCTAGAGCATTCATCAAAATCTTTCAGACGTTCTCTTTTGAATCTATTTTCCAGGGCTCCCTGCTCAGTGGGGAGTCTGCTTCTCCTTCCACCCCTCCCCTCTGCTCATGCACTCTATCTCTCGCTCTCTCTCAAATAAATAAAATATTTTTTAAAAAAATCTATTTTTCACACACTCAGAGACTCTTTCAAAAGGAGATAGAAAGAGGAGAGAGGTGAAAACCATCAGATTCTTAAGAAAAAGACAGTAAGATAGGAGAAGCCCTTAGTAAGAATATACAGAGTCCAGGGGCATGTGGGTGGCTCAGTCTGTTAAGCGTCCAACTCTTGATTTCAGCTCAGGTCATGATCTCAGGGTTGTGGAATCAAGCCTCATACTGGGTCTGTGCTCAGAGAGGAGAATGCTTGAAATTCTCTCTCCCTCCCTCTCTGCCCCTCCAACCCCCAACCCCTGTGCACTCTAAAATAAATAAATCTTTCAAAAAAAATTGATACACACACACACACACACACACACACACACACACACACACACACACACACA
>NW_027397068.1:11249150-11255671 GCF_003265705.2 Callorhinus ursinus
ACACACACACACACACACACACACACACACACACACACACACACACAGTCCAAACATAGTGTTCCAGAGTCAGCTCTAATACAATAGGGAAATAAAGTCGCTGGGTGATGGAGAAGCACACAGAAAAAAATCATGGTGTTTTGAAAGGTCATAGGTATGGCCATAATCAACAATGACAAAATGTTAAAAAGTATGAAAATATGGTGACTGTTCCTGTTATCATTACCACACACTTTAGAATACTGGAAGATGACAAGACAAAAGAAGTTTCAGACTGAAACATGAAATGCAAGAAATTTAGAATTTCATGAAATTCATGATCAGCTACATAAGATCAAGAGTAACCAAATGTGTGTCACAGATGAAATCTAAGTTCTTGCCTGATAAGATTTGACTTGCCTCTTTGCAATCTAGCTATACATTCTTCCTTTTGTAGAAAGAATCTACATTTTAGAAGGGGTTATTACAAATGGAACACTTACTACTTCTACTATTAGCATTTTACAAGAGCCTCTGCTTTATCTAGTCTGTTTTATCTCTGCTTTTGAATTTTAACCACACATATTTACACTTTTTTCTTTAAATTTTTTATTGTTATGTTAATCTCCATACATTACATCATTAGTTTTTACATATTTATACTTTTGTCCAAATATTCTTGGCTAACAGAAGTGTTCCAATTTTAGTATGTGGTATTGGTAAACCATTCCAAAGCATTTTCACAAATGCCTCCTTAACTATTCTATTTAAAATAGGGCTCCACTGGGGCTCCTGGGTGACTCAGTTGGTTAAGCACCTACCTTCAGTTCAGGTCATGATCCCAGGGTCCTGGGATCAAGTCCTCTATTGGGCTCCTGCTCAGCAGGGAGTCTGCTTCTCCCTGTCTCTTGCCCTGCTTGCGCCCTCTCTCTCCCCCTGCCTCTCCCCCGCCTCACACCCTGCTCTCTCTCAAATAAAATCTTAAAAAGAAAGGGGGGGAGGGCTCCAAGCTTTATGTGTTATTTTTCTTCACTTACCATAAGCTAAGATTATGTTTCTCCTGCTTTCTGTGTTGATAGTGCTCTTGCAAACAGGGTGAACATTCCTAAAACCCACCAGAATTTCTGCAAGAAGTATGGCAAGCACCAACCCCACAAAGTGACACGGTACTAGAAAGGCAAAGATTCTCCTTATGTCCAAGGAAAGCAGCATTATGACAGGATGCAGAGTGGCTATGGTGGGTAGACTAAGCTGATTTTCTGGAAAAAGGCTAAAATTACAAGAAGATTGTGCAGAGGCTTGAATGTGTTGAGCCCAACTGCAGATCTAAGAGAATGCTGGCTATTAAGGGATGTAAACATTTTGAACTGGGAGGAGATTAGAAGAGAAAGGGCCAACTGATCCAGTTCTAAGCTTCATATTTTATTATATTATGAAGAAAATAAAATCTTGAGGTTATAGTCACTTCAAAAAAATTATAGTGTGTAGCTCCTTATTTATTATCTTCACCTCTTGAATTAAAAGCTCCATGAGGAGCTTACTTATATTTATCTTATTTATAGCTATTTCCCTAGCACCTGGGCAACTCAATAATTATTTGTACAAAAAAAGGGAATAAACCACAAAATGCAAAGTAAAACATTAATATGATCCTATTTCAAAACCTTTACGTAGTGTTTAGTTCTTTCTAGGCAACACAGACAATATTAACTAAGTGACGTGCCCAGAATGAAAGCATTCATTTTTGACAGAGCCCGTACTAGAATTCAGGTTGTCTGATATAAAAGATTGTGCCCTTTCCACAAAGCATTAAAAAAAAAAAAAAATCACGGGGTGCCTGGGTGGCTTAGTTGGTTAAGCTTTAGCTCAGGTCGAGCCCCACATTGGGCTCCCTGCTCAGCAGGGAGCCTGCTTCTCCCTCTCCCTCTGCCTGCCACTCCCCCTGCTTGTGCTCTCTCTGTGTCTCTGTCAAATAAATAAATAAAATCTTAAAAAAAAAAACAAACCCAGAAAGAGAAATAAAGGCTCAAGAGGGATGCCTGGGTGGCTAAGTTGGTTATGCATCTGCCATCGGCTCAGGTCATGATCCCAGGGTCCTGGGATCGAGTCCCACATTGGGCTCCTTGCTCAGCGGGAGCCTGCCTCTCCCCCTGCTTGTGCATGCATGCTGACAAATAAATAAGATCTTTAAAAAAAAATTAAAATAAAGGGCGCCTGGGTGGCTCAGTCGTTAAGCGTCTGTCTTCAGCTCAGGTCATGATCCCAGGGTCCTGGGATCAAGCCCAGTATCAGGCTCCCTGCTCAGTGGGAAGCCTGCTTCTCCCTCTGCTGCTCCCCCTGCTTGTGATCTCTTATTTGCACTGTCTTTCAAATAAACAAATAAAATCTTAAAAAATAAATAAATAAAACATTTTACTTTAAACGTGTTACTTGTTGGTTTTTCTTTCTTGGGGAGCCTGGATGGCTCAGTCATTAAGTGTCTGCCTTCAGCTCAGGTCATGATCCCAGGGTCCTGGGATGGAGCCCGGCTTCGGGCTCCCTGCTCCACGGGAAGCCTGCTTCTCCCTCTCCCACTCCCCCTGCTTGTATTCCCTCTCTCGCTGTGTCTCTGTCAAATAAATAAATAAAATCTTTAAAAAAAATAAAATAAAATGCTTTGCAGTTTAGAAAATGCACTCTTATAAAAAAAAAAAAGGCTCAAGAAAGCACCAAGCCACATGGCCAATCTGTACTTTATTCAGCTAAGCCTCAATTCTAAACCTAAATCACTCATTGTATCAACCTTTTCCTCCCTGCATCGCACATAACTAGCATGCAAATTGCAAAAAGTAAGATTTCATCAAGACATATCAAAATACAAGCCATTTACATTCCAGGGATGCAAACTCCTGGCTATGAATACAAAAGTAATTAGGAGAGCATTATCTAATTGTTTATATATTCTCATCAGCGATAATTCTTAAGCTTTCAATGTAGTTTCAGTAGGAAAATTCATGGGAGTTCATAAGGTTCCAACTTTAAAATAGAAACCTTAATGATAATCCTTCTCTAGTCAGAAGCAAATACAGAAGTAATATATGTGCATGAGGCACACAGTTTATGAAGAGAAACCAAAGAGAACCTACTTGATGATTCCTTGAACTGTGGTCTTATTCACACTCAGTCCTTTCAGATAATCCACAATAAGAATTTGTAAATCTTCTTTACTTTCCAATTCTTCTACATAAAGTTCTGTGAACCTGTAAGACAATGATTATTAAATAATAACAACTTTTTAGGAAGTTAATACAGCAATTCTGACAAAAAAATACAAAACACAAAGGGTGCCTGAGTGGCTCAGTCAGTTAAGCATCTGCCTTAGGCTCGGGTCATGATCCCAAGGTCCTGGGATTGAACCCCTCCTTGAGCTCCCTGCTCAGCGGGGAGCTGGCTTTTCCCTCTCCCTCTGCCCCTACCCTGGGTTTTCTCTCACCGCCCGCCCCAACCTCACGTGCACACTCTCAAATAAAATCTTTAAAAAAAAATACAGGGGCGCCTGGGTGGCTCAGTCGTTAAGCATCTGCCTTCAGCTCGGGTCATGATCCCAGGATCCTGGGATCGAGCCCCACATTGGGCTCCCTGCTCTGCAGGAAACCTGCTTCTCCCTTACCCACTCCCCCTGCTTGTGTCCCCTCTCGCTGTGTCTCTCTCTGTCAAATAAAAAAAATATTTAAAAAATAATAAAATAAAAAATACAAAAATACAAAACACAAGAAGTTATGTAAACTCATTTTAACTGCTTATAAAATATGAAAGCTTTTCATCTAGATACAAACTGACCATAATAGGAAATAAAAGAAGATAAGACCTTTATCCTTATTTTCAGAGGTGTTACTATAACGGCATGTGATAAAAAAATACATGCAACAACAAAAAGCACCCTCATCATCAAAAATAAAATCATTGGAGCAAAGCAAAATACAATGCTTATAGTTTATAAAATTTCCTAAGAAGGTTTTATTATTCTTCTAATGGGAGGGAGGAATCTAATAAAATTTTAGCACTATTTTAAAACTCAAAATTCAACAAAAGGTCACCAACAAAAATAAGATCATTTATTTTTTCCAAATGCTACATACATAAAATACCAACAAAATACCTTGTTGGTGTCGCATTTAATGAACACTGAAAATTAAAAGGCCTTTTACAAATCACTGGCCTCATCCAAGAGGATTCAGTTCCTAAAATGCACTTATACTGTTATATGTTCTACTGTTTTATCAGTATGTGAAGGTTTTTCTGATAGCTATAAGGTTATTTGAAGAAGGAAAAAATTTTATTTTCTACAATATTTGTGAGCCACTAAGTATCATACAAACAACCCAAAGGAAAAAATTCTCCAGTGTTCTGGAGTCCTCTGTATTCCTACCACCTAGAGAAGGTAGAGGAATATGACAAATAAGGAAGGATTCCTCTTATCAGAGATCAAGAAATTTCAAGCATGGTTATGAGGTTTGGTTATGTTAATATTACCAATCAATAAAGAGAACTTTAAAGAAAAAAAAAAATTCCCCAGGATTCAGGCCGTGTCCCTTCACCTGTTTCTTATTCCTGGTGGGAGATTTCTTTTGCCCACATCTGTTGCTGGGTTCATACAGGCAAATAAACGGAAGTCAGAATGACGAACCAGTGGTTCTGTTAAGAGAAAATTATAAATTCTCAACTGGTAACATCAAGTGATCAGCCACAGGTACCCAGGGGAAGACTATCTAACTCCACAGAACCTCAGGCCAGGAAACCCTGCCTCAGGCTCAGAGGGGCTGGTGCTGGCTGCTCAAACCATCCTTGCTTTTTCTGAAACCCCACTGAAACCAATTTCTAGACCTATGTACCAACTTAATCTTATGCTGCCCTTCCACTACCTTTTAAGGTATAGCTATTCATTATTATTTATATTTTATCACCTATTCACCAGCATGTATTTTGTCACTCAGTGTGCATGTCTACTGTCTACTACCCAAGTAACTTAAATTCTTATTCTTTGCACTCCCAATGCCACCTAACTTAGCAGAAAATTAGTACTACGGAATGGACACTTGGAGGACCATGTAATCCACCTAACCAAAAGAATCTTACTCTAAAGAGGCCAAAAGGCCTGGTACCAAATCAAACCTCAATGGGATCAAGTGCTACCTGTGTCTCCTCGATCCAGCAACACCAGGGAGCCAGAGGAGCCTTCAAGTAAACCACTGAGACATTCTAATGTTTCTGGTGCAGCCAGATTAATCTCATCCAACAAGATCCACTCTCCCTTCTTTATGGCCTGAGCTAGTGTACCCTAAAAGAAGAGAAAGTAAACTGTTAAAAATCCACTGCAAATAAAGATACACTCACCAAGAGCAGTTATGTAAGCAGGTTTAGAAACAAAAAGTGAGGACAAACCTCTTGTGCTTGAAGAGCTTTCACCCTCAATGCCAAATGCCTGCCAGCTGGTTCTAAGAGCTAAGGTCAAGTTAACCATTTTTAAATGTCCAGAAGGGTCAAGAGAATATCTTTGAGCCTAACAGAGGGGTGCAACAAACTAAATCATCTCAGTAGACAGATGGTCAGGTAACTAATAACTTATAATGTATTTAGATATTTATAAGTACCCAAATGGTTAATAAAAGCATACAAAATAAATAGGTGATGAATATGCAAAGATGAGATAAATGACTAAATCAAGAGAGTGCAGTGGTTGTTAAATACATAGCCTTTCACATTTGCTGGAGAAAATCAAACTAAATCTTTCCTCCTCTTCACTGATTTATCTCTTCAAGTTCTATTTCCAAGAGCACTGAAAAATCTCAAAATCCACTCAGTTGACACATCAAAAACTAAATTGTTTTATTATTAAATGGCTTTATACTTTTGTTTTCATGATGATCCTATCAGAATCTTCTATAAACTTATTTGAAAATAAAACAGAACAAATGTATTGAATTCCAGTGTAATGCCAAGTCATGAAATAGGTAGGTATAAACCCTATTTTGAGAGCACTTGACATCCTAATTGGTTATTTTAAAAATAATCCTATTAAGATTAAGCACTGATGACCAAATTTCTCACATTGATGGACATGATCCAGTGACCTTCTCGCTCACCAAAACACCACCTCAAACAAGAGTCCTGCCTCCTTTTAGGGTGTAGTCTAAAGTATGTCACAGAAACAATTTTTTAAAATAAGAATTTAAAAAGCTTAAGTCATGAAAATTTAATTAAGTTGGTTCTTCCCACAGGGTGAGAGGACAGAAAACAGTAGAGCTACCCATTTGCTGGAATAGAAAGTGAGGTCTTGGGGTGCCTGGGTGGCTCAATTGTTAAGCGTCTGCCTTTGGCTCAGGTCATGATCCCAGAGTCCTGGGATCAAGCCCCACATTGGGCTCCCTGCTCGGCGGGAAGCCTGCTTCTCCCTCTCCCACTCCCCCTGCTTGTGTTCCTGCTCTTGCTATCTCTCTGTGAAATAAATAACATCTTAAAGAAAGAAAGAAAGAAAGAAAGAAAGAAAGAAAGAAAGAAAGAAA